>NC_056530.1:21616880-21635614 GCF_019175285.1 Sceloporus undulatus
TTAATTTGTATCCTGCTTTTCTCCCAGAATTGGGACCCAAAGCAGCTTACAGTCTAAAAACATAGTACAGTTAAAAACTTACAAAAGTGACAATTAAAATGGGATCAAGCTATTGTAATATTAAAATAGAATACAATTAAAAAGATAAAAGCATTTTAAACCATACACGTTAAAACAACACACCACTGAAATGAAGCACAGGGACTCAGTGATGACTCACATTAAGCATTTCAAGTCCATTAATTAATTAAACAGCCAAAAGCAAGAGAAGTGAGTGCATCCCATAGCAAAGCCAAATCAACTTGTCTCCAGAAGAACAGAAATATAGACTCTTACAAGTCCTCCCTTACATTAAGCATTCAATCTTTCTTTCTCCTTCCTGTCCAGAAGATAATGATTTATATCATTGATTTGTTAAGTGCTTAAACTCTGCTAAGTGCATTAGAATAATCTCCTTCCTCTTTAAAAGCTCTTGCCTGAATGTTTACAAGAATCAATAAATGAGAAGAGGAGGAAACCAAAGAACAGAAAAGCAGACCTGTCTTCATGCAATGATTGCACATTCACAAAAAACTGCAGTCTTGGTAAGAAACTAAGGAGGAAGGAAAACACTTGGTTTTTAGGAAACCGGTAGTGTATCCATCCCCACTGCACAATTACAGCAATCTATGCCAGTTCAGTTGCCTTGACCCTATCCTATATAATCCCAGAATATGTAGTTTGGTGGGGAATGTGAAATTCTCTGTTGGAAGAGCGCTAATCTACTGTGCTAGATGTCTTTAAGTGCCTCACCAAACTACAAATCCTAGAGAGGATGCAGCCATGGCAGCTGGAGTGTCATCAAGATACTGTACTATATTCAGCATGGATTAAACACTCGCATACAATGGAAAACAATATTAAGAGCAGAGTGGTCCTCTGTCTGATTAGATATGTGAGCCCAGACCTACTTCAAACCATGAAATTCAGATTTGGACTATATTTTGCATTTGCTCAAACCAGGACCACAGAGCTGAGAAATCTGAGCCCAGTTGGTTCCCATTTGGGCCAGATTCTAGATAGTGGGACCGTCTCTCTCTTAAGTCTCCTTGGCTGTCTTTTCACAGATCAAGGAAGGCACGTGAGCACAGATCAAGAGATACACTTTTCTGAGAACAGGCACGAGGTTTGGATTACAACAGGGCATGGCTTACAGCTTGCCTTTCTTTCTGAGCATGCATGAATTATTTGTTGGTGCAGGTAAAAAGGGCAACGAATCAATTTCTACTTGCTGTAAAAAAACCCAGCAACAATTCAAATGCTTGGCACACACAGAGAAGACCCTCCTCCTGCCCCCAAATCACTCCTGGATGACATCTCTAGCTAAAGCAGATCTTGGGGAAGGGGAGGGAGGAGGAATCATAGGAAAATCATGGCCAGTTCCAAGGAGAAAGCAAGGACCTGGACGCACCAAAAGACACCTGACTTAGCCCATAAATAGAAGAGCTGGGCATGTTCAGCCTGGTGAAGAGAAGACTGAGAAGTGGACATGATTTCACACTTCACATTTTGAAAGAACTATCACCAAGAAGTGGGGGAGGCTTGATCTCTGCTGCCCCAGAAAGTAGGATGAGGTCTTATGGTTTTAAATTACAGGAGGGTAGATTTTAATTGAAAATTAGAAGTCGGTAAGTCTGGTCCAGCAATGGAACTGTTGCCTAGACAAGTGATGGATGTCTTCCACTGGGCATCTTCAAAAAGAGGATGGACAGCTAACTGCTTCTGGGGATGCTCTACCTGGAGTTGGGGAGGGGGGATAGGACACAATTGCCTATGGAGTCCCCTCCCAACTCTATGATTCTATGAATGGATTGATGGGGCAGAATATCCATAGGTCAGTGGTGCAACAAAGGAAGGGTCTATAGAAAATCTCAGGTTCAACCCCCAGACCTCTTGGATTACACTCAAGGGATAGCAGCAACTTTGGCCAAGAAGAGGAGAGTTATCAAATTAGTTTGGCACAGCATAAAACATTGTTGTGTATCATCTTTGCCTGTATCTATAATATATAAAGTATTATACCTACAAACAAACCTCGAGTCTCGCATTACACAGATGCAGCAACACAGACAGATACAGAGAAAACTATAATTAAAATCACACTATAATATACTTAAACCCACCCTGTATCTGCATTTCTCTCACACAAAATGTATTTTCCTTTTGCAAGAAACATGAGGAAAGTCTTGCCTGCTCATTTACACTAGTTACAAGGTCCAATCCTGACATGGATTTCATGTCAGGTTTCCTCCTGACATGAAAGGTCCTTCTCCTCCCCCAACTTCATAACCTCATTCATTTCCTCACACTCACTTCTCTCTGAGCATGGTCTTCTTTACAGGGCTATTAGGAGGAAACAGGGAAAGAGAGAAACCATACACACTTCTCTCAAAGTCATTGGAAGCCAGGTGAGATAAAAGCCAGCACTTGCCCTAAAAATGAATTCCTTACCTGTTGCTGAGCTCAGAAAGAGGGAGCGTGAAGCCGAAAGCAGATGAGTAACAAAGAGCAAGTTGGCTGGAAGAACTTAAAGCAGAAGAGAGAAGGGCATTTGACAATTCCTCTGAATAGCGTTTGAAAAAAGCTGCCTTCTCAGTGAGAAAAGAGAGCATTCAACCTGCTGCAACGGAGGCTGCAGGAGCATTGGTGTCTCTCCACCTCTTCCTCTTTTAAGTAGAAGGAAGTTATGTTGCAAAATGACCAAAAGGGACAAGATAGCTGTTGAGATAGATTTTGAAAAGAACAACTGTGGGGTTGTGGAAAGGCGAGGGTTAGAGGGTAGAGTCCAGAACTGCATCTGCACTGCAGAAATAATGCAGATTGATACCATTTTTTGCCATGGCTCAGTGCTATGCACATCATCTGGGATACAGGCGAAACACGTATAACTGCATACAGCACCAGTATCCACTCACCTGAACTGTCTTCCTTAATGGGAAAATGGCTGATAGCATTGCTCTTGCTTCCTTGAGTCCGAAGGAAGAGTGTCTTGGCATCTCCAGTTTCATTTCTGGTAACAATGAACGTCTGATCGAAGAAAAAGATTCCAGAAGCAGAGGGAGGAAGAAAACAGAGAAAGAAAGAGGTTGGGCAATTACTGTATCCAAAATGCTTGGGACCAAAAGTGTTTGAGATTTTGAAACTTTTCAGATTGTGGAATCCTTGTGTTTCCCTTTCAGATATTTAAAGAGGGCTATTGTGTAACCTCTCAGTCTTCTCCACATAAAACATATACAGGTCTCTGGAGAAACTGTTACTCCACTGAAGTGTAAGGAGGATATACCTTCCCCCCCCCCCATCTCTCCCATATCAGGCCTGTTGTGTTTTTAAAGTTTTCTAAGATTTACCCCAGGTGGTTGTGCTGAGAGCAGCTCCGCAGCTTGTCCTGGATGATCCTCAATGAGGTCCCAAATGCTCCTGGTGATGGAAAGCCGGTCCAGAAACGGGATTGGGTTCGTTTCACATCTTCCACTGCCTAGTGTGTGCTGTGAGCTGTACAAAACAAGAGAAATAGTAGAGTGAATAGAAGCTTAACTACACAGCTCCTGAAATTGCTCCAGCTAGCATGGCTAAGAGCGATCATCATCATCAGCGTTGTAATTTCTAAGGCAGACTTAGAAATTATTAAAAAATATTAAAAACCAATATAAATTTAAAATCACATGAAAACATCAGATACTTATACAGGCTGAGTCTCTCTTATCATTCCAAAACCTGAAATATTCCAGAATATTCAAAATTGACCGCTTGGGTGGCTGAGGGAGCCGACACTTTTGCCGTTCGACGGCTTACTATACACACATTTTATTTCATGCACAAAAATTATTGAAAATGTGGTGTATGAAGTTACCTTCAGGCTATGTGTACAAGGTGTATATAAAACATAATTGAATTTTGTGGTTAGGCTTGGGTCCCATCTCCAAGATATCATTTATCAGTTTTCATTTTTAATTGATCTTACTTTAATTTTTATTTATTATTTTAAATGTATGTTGCTATTGTTGTTACTACTACTACTACTACTACTACTAGCAGTATTAGTATTTTATTTTCACCATCAAGGCTCCCATAGAAAGTTTGGGGGTGACTCTGCCATATCTTTGGCTGTCTCTGGACACTTTCCTCACCCCTGATCTAAAAGGAGCTAAACCCAGATAAGTGCTAAATCGTGAGAACTAAGAAATAGATGTGGGAACATAACCATATTTTAATGACTCAAAAATATCCACAGTTAAAATGGAAGGAGCCCACAGAAGCTTGCGCTGCGCTCAGAGAACATGCTCCAGCGTGGAGGTATCTTTCCTCCTCTATTTTTGCTTGCTTACCCAGGTTCATTTCCTGAATGGTTCTGGCAGGTTCCCAGCATATTTTCAGACATCTTTCATGCTCAGGTGTCCAGGCTTTGAACATCAGTCTTTGAACATCATGCGTCTTTTTTCCCCCTCTTAAATGTTTTCCTTCAGGAGAAGAACAAGTTAAAAGATGGATCTGGGTGACTGTTGGTCAGGCGACTGTAAGACCACAAAACCTAGCTGCAGTTTAGAGACAAAAAGAGAGAGTGTGTGTGTGTGTGTGTGTGTGTGTCTGCCCAGACATGCTTCCACATTGTAGAAATAATGCTGTTTGACTCCGTTTTAACTGTCATGGCTCCATCCTACAGAATCCTGGGATTTATAGTTTTTGTAAAGTGGTACAAAGACACGTGGAGCAGCATAGAGAAAGCTGCTACTCTTCCGAGCCATTTTGCCTTTCTTTTTTGTGCAGTAACAACCTTAGACCATGTAAAACTACAAATCCCAGGATTCTATAGGCTGGAGACATAAAGCACATAAAGTGATGTCAAAGTGCATTATTTCTACAGTGCCATTGCACCCAGCGACTGAGAGAGAGAATGAGTATTTTAGTTTGCTGACTATCTATCTTGGAGATCTGACATGTGAACAATGGAACTGGGCTAAGTCCAAGGATAGCCCTTGAACAGAAATGGAAACCAGATTAGTGCTAGGCCATTGGAGCTACTCATCTTCCAGGAATTGGAGTGATCATAACAATACTTCTAAGATCAAAAAGTGTGTGTGTGTGTGCATGTTGTGTGCCTTCAAGTCATTTCTGACCTATGGTGACCCTAAGGCCAATCTACCATGGGATTTTCTTGGCAAGATTTGTTCTGAGGAGGTTTGCCATTGCCTTCCTCTGAGGCTGAGAGCATATGACTTGCCCAAAGTCACCCAGCGAGTTTCATGGCCGATAGAGAATCAAACCCTGGTCTCCAGAATCATAGTCCAACACTCAAACCACTATTCCACACTCTACTCACAGTTAAAGAGAAGAGCCTACAGAAGAAAGCCTGTTTCCTTCCACCCTGTATTTCCTATCTCAGTTTATTCTGCATATGAAATTAACATTCAGGGACCACGCTAGATGATCCCACCTACTAACATGCACATGTGTACAAAGTATTTGGAAAGATGGCGACCGGAATCAGTCAAGTCTTCCCATCTGGCAAATATTAACCCCCCTAGATTTTGCCAGATATCAAGGGGAAGAAAAAACATTATGTGCTTGGAAAAATGCACAATTCACCCGTGTCAGTAGTGTGCTCAGATGATGATGACTTCCCTTGGGTTTTCCCTGTACTATCAAGGAAACGTACAGTTGACCGTGTTGATCTGACACTAAGAGGCTAAGGTTGTCTTGCAGAGCTGCATTCATTCAATTCTCCTTTAATTTTTCCAAGCTCCAGATCAGAAGAAAAGGTACACATAGTTCTGTAATCTGTTTCCAAGAAATTAAGTCACAAAATCACAGAATATTAGAGCTGGATATACAGTCCAATCCACGCCATGCAAGAATACACAAATAAAGCTCATCAGATGTCAATTCAGCTTTAGTTTACCAAACTCCAAAGGAGAGTCCACTGTCAAATAGTTCTTACAGCAAAGAAGTTCCTCCTAATGTTGTTTAGGTGGAATACCTTCTCAAGAGCATGGTAATTGTTTGTTTCCAACATCTGGTCCATAAAGATAGACTACTAAGGTATTACACTTAGCTTCCATCGCTTTCATCTATACATCTCCCTTCCTTAGGTCTGTCCTAAGTATTCCAGTTTAAGGTCACCATTCTGCTCAAAGGTCCCAAACATCCAAGTGTGTTTGAAGGACAAGAGCAGAAGACGTGAAGATCACAAAAGACCTTACCTTGTGTAGGAGCAGGAGGCTGATGGTCCTACGAAGTCACAGCAGAAAGACGACTGTACACAGACGACTGTGGAAGGGACAGCAAACCGTGAGCAAGAAACAAAAGCAAGCAAGCAGCAAAAATGGAGGACGACAGCTCTAGAAGACAAAGGCAGGGATGTGGTTTGAACACCTCCGCCAATTGCTTTCACGTGGTCTCAGGGCCCTGTCATTGATGCTGAAAGAAAGACAGCAATCGAGAAACCTAATGTGGGGCAGAAAGATATACACACACTTTTGGTATTCCAACATAAGGCACTTTTGCCTATCCTTTTGGAGTTTTAGTCTTAGGCTAGGTAAGGTTTCTTAAATTGCATAAGCCAGGCATTTAAATAAACCAAGAGATTTAAAACACATCTTGTTTTGCTTGACTCTGCAACCTATCCAGGGATGGAGAACTGCAGGCCATTTCCAACTTCAAATAGGGTCCAAACTCCCTAAACTTTAAGAAAGTATTAATAGGCTTAGGACTTTACCACATGAGAAAAGAAAGGCGAAATGGATTGTGAGAGTAGTGGCTTTCTCCGTGCTGCTCCTTATGCCATCATTGCACTTTCGTTCTCTATGGCTGTCAAGGCGTGCTTTTTACCAAACAGGAATCCATTCCAAACACCAACAGGTACCAAGCATTGTGTACCTGTTTAATCCTCACTGAACAGTTTGGAGGCTTCCTCCAAGGGATTTCCCCTCTTCTGAAAATGTCCTGAGTTACTCTGCACATCCATGCAATCCCCTCAAATCTGTCAGTATCTCCCTCTTGTGGGTGGATGCTGCCATTTTAGCTAGATAAAGATGCATGCAGAGAAAACATTTGCTATTAGCATAGCCTGTTTGCAGTGCCAGCATATTTTTACCTTGCTAATTTGAATTTAAGAGTATCCTATGGTTCCAGTGTGTGCTCATGAAAAGATTATTGGTTTTGAAATAGAATCAAGTCAGCAAATTGCTACTTCTCTGCGATTCAAGGTTGAGGTGCTGAATTGCTGAATTTCCACCCACCAGGCAGTTGGGGAAAAGCACAGCAAGACTGTCAGCAAGAGAAGCCACCAATATCAAGCGTCATTGGCAGATTTCGCAAATGTTTCAACCTGCTGAATGTTTCAAGAGCCAGGAACTAACAGAACTAAGAAGTCCACAACGTTCTTTTTCTAGTTTATAGAATACTTTTACTCTAAGGAACAAACCGGGTGGGTACTTTGAAAACACACTGCAATTCTCGTGGCCTAGTGAAGTTTGCATATATCCAAGCTTGCTATACAAGATGGCATCCATGCAGATTCCTAAAAACAGAGTCCCTGTTCCCTTTTCTGCCACTTTGGAAGGCCTAGTAGGTGGGGACATCAGAATGGGGTTTTCTCGCTGCTGTAAAAGTTGCCACCCCATCTAATTTGTTGCTTGATGAATTTGATTTTGCAGGCAGATCCTCACATATTCTAAGAATGCTGATACTTCTGTTATATGAGCAGCTATTTTATACATATAGGGATATACTCAACTAGATAGAGAGGGTTAGTATAGATACACAATACTTCCAACACTTGTCCACCCCTGCTATGCCTCTAAAAGCAACCTCTGGCTATGCCAGTGTCTACTACTGCTGCAAACAAAGGCAGCTGTATTCAGACAGATCAAAAGTCCCCACTTGAGATGCGCTGAGGGGCTGGGACTTACCATCAAGGTTTATTCTTGAATAGCCCAAAGGAACAATCCACAACAGTTGCGTTATTCCCCTTTGGCAGCATATGTACCAGCAGTTCTTAAGTCCAAAGTTCTTTCAGTTATGACTGTAAACTCCCGGGCCTCCATATGTTTCATGCCAAAGCCTGCTATAGTCCTATGCACTGTGTGTAAATCTGCCATGTGTTTCTCCTTTATGTTCGCTTATCTAATTATGTATTGTTGTGTGTCTCCAAGTCGTTTCCGACTTATGGTGACCCTAAAGCAAACCTTTCATGGGATTTTCTTGGCAAGTTTCCTTCAGAGGGTGAAGACAGGGTCACCCAGTGAGTTTCCACAGCTGAGCCAGGATTCGAATCTTGGTCTCCCAGTGTCCTAGTTCAATACTCAAACCAATACGCTACACTGGCTCCCACAATTTATGCAGCCACAATTAGGGAGGAGTTGGATTACTCCTCTGGGCCATCCAAGAATGAACCTTCACAGTAAGTACCAGCACCTCATTCTCTGGAGGAGTAAACCAAAGTTAGGATACTTGGCAAGTACAGCTTCCTTGTAAAATTACACAAATGACTTGGTAATAGAGGAAAAGAATAGCCTGGAGGGCCAAAATGAAGGCATCATACCATTCTGCATTTTTGCTTTTTTGCACTGAGCAAAAAAAAATTGGGTTTTTAGCTTGACGTTTCCTCCAGAAGCAAATACAGTGGTACCCCGGGTTACGAAAATAATTCGTTCCGCCGCCGCGTTCGTAACCCGAAATGCTTCGTAAGCCGAAAAAGCCATAGGCGCTAATGGGGAAAAGCCGCGATTTCGTGCGAAAAAGCGCCGAAAAGCACCAAAAAATTTTTCGTAACCCGAAATAACCTTCGTAACCCGGAACAGTTTTTTTCTTTGGATTTTTTTCGTAACCCGGAAATTTCGTAAGGCGGCGCATTCGTATCCCGGGGTACCACTGTACGCTAATTTGAAATGGCCCTAAGTTGCAGTCCTTTGAGGATTTGATTAGAATTTTGGGAAACCAGAGTTTAAATCCCCACTCAGTTTTAGAAACCTATCAGGTGACCTTTGGCAAAATTAGACCCTCTCAGCCTCAGAGGAAGGCAACAGCAAATCTCTTCTTGCCAGGAAAATGCTATGATAAGCGCATTCATTGTGACAGAGTTGACACGAAGGAATATAACAAAAATGAACACACATAAAATAGGTTAGCATCTTCCTTACTGCAACTGACAACCAAACAGTCCCCAGCAAATAAGCCAGACTCATACCTGAGGAAGTGCATGCAGAAGCTGGGTCACACACACAGAAAAAGACACAATATCCTTTTCTAGTATCAAGGTGCTTGAATTTAATTGCCATTCGGACAGCTTAATGCAAATTACAGGGGCAATAGCTCAATACACACTGCTAAAATCACTGTCCTTCAAGAATGAAAAGATAGAACAAATAACTTCAAACATCACTTCCCACAGCTGCCTTCTTTGGCCAGGCCAGAACTACTTCCCAAGAGTAAGTGCAGGGAGGTAGGGTTAAGATCAAGGCTGCTTTGTCCAACCACTCAACATCACCCCCAAATTAGAACCATTTTCTTTCACAGATCAGCTGTAAATTAACATTAAAATAAAATAAACATTTGCATTGCTGATTTATCCACCTGACCTCAGATCCATAGTTTCAGCAATTCAGTGGGACTTCCAAGCAAGCACTCCCCAAGTCAGTAGAGAAGACTTCTAGGAGTGTTCCCTTGGCTTTATTCACTCCACAGTTCATCACACTCTCTTGGATTCCCCACTGATCTCCTAAACAAAAGCCTTTGTCTAATCCCTGCTCTGATCCAGTCCCTGAAGTAAGACAAGTCAGAGAAGTCTGCAAGCCACAAGGATCGCTCAGCCAATGGCCGTTTTGATTTTTAATTCATCCACAGAAAGGGTCCCCCAGTTGGGTCCAAGCTCTTCATTCTTCTTTGTTGCGAGGAAGCTTTTCTTTCTTTGGGGATGGGTTCCGCTGCTGGTCCCTTAAGGGAGAACGGGAGGCACTTGCCCCATCACCAACAGCCTGCCCTGATTTAGCATCTATGGCAGCATGCTCCTTTCTCACCAGTTCTTCCAGCTCTTTCTGTGGAGGAAAAAAGGAAACAAAGCTAGAAATATAACCAAGAGATGGATGAAAAAGTAACCTGTGCATGGATAGCAATCCGCTCATTCTACAATACAAGGTGGAAGCAAAGAGGAACTCAGTTAATTTCTCACTAGATGTTTGGGATGCACCCCAATGAACCCATAACAAGACACATACCTTCCATCCCAACATCTCTGCCAAAGCAAAGCAGCCTTCATCGCAATCTCCGATCCACGCAACATCCCTGAGAGAGGAGAAGACAGGAGAGTATAAGGTTCTCCTCATAAGAGATGAGTCAGTGAACTGTATTTTCCATTGGTTTCCAAGTATACCAAGCAATTCACATATATCTCAGTGAACAGGACAAAAACATCTTAATGTAAGGCATTTTATTATTCCCATACAGCAGATGGGGTGAGTGAGAAAACATTGAGGACAGCTTCTCTAGTACCAGCCAATGAGCTCAGCATCTGTCACTGGCCTCCACTACAACTTACACCAATAAAGGATCAGGACTACGGCACATCTATCACTGGGATGAACTCCATTGTATAAAGCTCCAGATTCCTTTTGCCAAGAAACCTTGACACTATCTATTTACCACTTTTGGCAGCACAACATCCAGCACTCCAGCCCCAGAATCCAACTGAGGCATCTTTGGTTTATATTCCCACCATCTGCTACAGCCCATCTTGAGTCTTTGTTATTACTTGCCGGTATGCCTTTTCTGAATCAAAGTCCATCCCACATCCGAAGCCCATCAGGGACATGACAGGGTCACTCTGCAAGGAGACAGAAAGCAATACCATGATAATGGCTGTTACTCTTGGGGGAATGCTTTTTTAGGTATTAACTTTCATTGTAGTATACAACTTGCTGTATCATCTTCAGATGGAAGTTTTTATTAATACTTTATCCCAACCCTGTCCCTACATGATTTGCACAAGTGGCTTGGAGTTGTGAGCATGCTTCTCATACAGCCACAACATATCTCCCTTCACCAACAATCGGCTGTGAAAATAATCTTCCCAGAATTTTGGCTTGCTAAGTATTCTGTAATTTCTCAACTAAGTTATAGGAGCTGCAGAGTATGAAAATCAAACCTGCTCAACCTTGCTTATGCATCCCATCCTTCCTATTAAAGATATGACAGAGGATGGGGGTAGGACAACGTCCTCCCTACTCTCACTGAAGCATCCAAGGTTATATACTCATATCATTGAGAACCAATTCAATGTCCAACAGAGGAAGTATGAACCAAACCTCGCCTCACCTCTCCAGTCTTTTCCTTATTGATAAGCAGCCGTGGTGTATTTGTGGGTGCTCTGGAAGAGGAACGGGGGAAAGATGTAAACAGGATGCCTTGAGTAGTAAAGATCACCCCTTGGTCTTACAGTTGGCCCACCACATTCACAGATTCTGCATCCACAGATTCAATCATTCATGACATGAAAATATTAAATAAAAATCCAAACAACAAACCTTGATTTCACCATTTTATATAAAGAAAACTATTTTACTCCATCGTTGTATATAGCAGGACTTCAGCATCCATGGATCTTGGTATCCACAGTGGTCTTACCAAACTGCAATGGATACCAAAAGCCCTCTATCATGTTCCCAGTGAAAAAATTCACCTACCTGGTGACAAGTGAGGCAAAGGGCTGGACCTGAAGAGAGGTGCCCATGATAATAAGTAAGTCCACATTGCGGAAATCCTAAAAATAGTTAGGAAGGGGAGATGAGATAGAGGGCTGTTGCCAAAGACTATGCACACAACAAAATTACTATCATGGGGTCTCCAAGCTTAATCACTTCCCCCACTCCCTATCTCTCTCAAATCATGCCATGTGGCAATCTGTCTTCTTTTCATACATCAGTTTTACAAAGCTATCAGTAATGCTGACCTAGACAAGTCACACTGTCCTAACATGGCTATGTTCATTATCGTTCATGGGAAAGCTTGAAGTTCAAAGGCCAGGAAGCCATAAGCAATTATAGCTAGTCAGCAGAGAGGAAAACCACAGATAGCTGAAATGCATGTAATGCATTAAATGGTGCCATCCTACATGGGAAGTGATTTCCAACCACAAAACTGCAGTACAGTAAAATAAGCTAAAATGCACTTCATAGTGTATTAAAAAATATACTGTACAAATATACAAAGTTTACTTTCAAATCATGCCAGTCCAATGCTTACTGTATGTGTGAAAAAAATTCTTGTTGATCTAGAGGCCATGGACCTTTGTGGACATGTATACATGCGGCTACTAGAACCCTGGCCTTGAGGACAAACAACTAAAGTACTTACTGAATCCATCAGTGAGAAGAAACGGGAGGGCAAATTTTCCCCAAAGAACACGATATCTGAATAAAGGGCAGGGAAAGAGACTTTATCATTGGTCAGGGCTGCATGTGTGCTAGGTTTCTGTGGACTAGGTTACAAAAATATCCTGCCTTCTATGAAAAGAAATAAAGGAACATGTTTCTAACCCTTATGACTATGAAGATCGGCTTATACAATGAAAATCATCTGAAGTCTCTGAAGCAAGACTTGCTGCTAGATATGATTTCCAGAAGACATCAGACAGGTCTTCACAAAAGAAGAATCAATTATGTAAAATAAGAGTATTGGCCACTGAACTCAATTGTTAGCACAACGGCCAATTCCAAATCCTATCTGCCAAAATAGAAATCAAAAAGCATTTTGCCAAAAGGTGCTACCAGTAGAGTGACTGCTGTTCTAAAAGGAACTTTTCAAACGGGATGCTCACCTGGCTTCACTATACTCTCACATTTTTCACATTTGGGGATGAGAGAGGAGAAGATCTTTTCTGAAAGAAAACAGAAAAGTGATCTATATGAATGCAGACAATTGCCAGCTTGCACATTCTTTTGTTCTAACTGCTCCCCTCCTCCCTGCACACCTTCAGCTCTTATTCCCATTCCACAAAGAGCTACTCTTTCAGGAAGCCATTCACACAATACCCATGTTGTTGATACTAAGCAGTCACAAATGTTTCCTCTCTACCTTGAAATATCAAGGAAATGCTCAAGAGAGACTACAGGATGCTTATGAAGAAAGTTCTGTTTGTTCTAAATAGCGCTTTGATCCTCTATGGAAGAACATGTGACAACTCCCTCCCAACCTCCACCCAACTCATTCCATAGCATCACCTTTCATCCACTCCAAGCTGTACATCTTCTTGCAGGCAGAGCTGATGCAGTGGGAGGTAAAGAAGGTGCCATGAGCTTCTACCAAGTCTTCAGTATCCAAACCAGCTACCCGCTCCAATGTATCAATGTTCTGGGACATAAATAAATTGTCTAAAATAAATAGGTGGGAACAATAACTTAAGCCTGTCAGGCATTAAAAGTGAATAGAGGCAACAAAAATTTAGGACTATTTGAAGAGATGCTCTTCCTACTCCATAGGCTAAATCTTCACCTCTCTCTAACAACACAAACCAATGGGAATCATACTCCTACCAGCAGAACTGTTAATTTTAAGGGAAGTGGTGTCAGCACTGGGTCTATCAGTTCCATATATACACTTTATACTCCTCCATCTCTCTCTGACAACCAGTGGCCCATTGACATGTTGCCAAGGGCTTCAATTCCAACACAGCATTAGAACTGAACTTGGAAGAAAACTTCCAAGATTGCTTTTCAGCCAATTTCTGGCTGAAATTCAAGATGCAGCCTGCTGTTGGAGTGGAAACTGCTTCCTACATACCAGAAGTTATAGCATGTTTCAACCAGCCATCAAAGGGTGTTTCATCAGGAATGCATTCAACTCTTTCCTCCTGCTACTGGATTCTCCTTGCCTTATTCTTACTACAACCAGTACTTGGGTAACCGTCGGGATTTTGTCCACTAGGTGATGAAAATCTTTTATCCCTAGAAGAAATATCACTAAGAGGGATTACAGTTTTTTGACTTTCTGCCCTCTATTTCTTGCTGCTCCCAGGCACTTTTGCCCACAGTGCTCTCAAGCAACACAAAAAGGATAGGGAATACTGCACTCATTGCCTCTTTTCCTGGTGTTTTTAAGTTCTGTATTGAACCAGGTTTTCTTTATGATAACCAGGATCTGAACACACAGAATCATGTGCTTAAGTTCGGAACCCCTTGATGAACTGCTACAGACCTGAATTTCATTCCCTCATTTATGAAAATGCTTTGCTCCCAAGTCGCTTTTCTAACTGCAGTACTTTCTAATATTTTTGAACCCCAACCCCACTTCAGTTCTCTATTGATAAATCCCTCAGGACTAACACTTTAGTTACATCACCCTGAACCCACTAACTGGGCTTTTCTTTTCTTGTGTTTATCAAAGCTAGCCACCTACACAGACTCTGGGAAATGCCACCAAGATCAGAGGTTTCTCTCCAATTGTTGCAGATTTAAAAAACACACACACACATTTGGGCAAGATAACTGTAATAGAAAGTGAACTGCTCTCTTTCTTTTCCAAGGAGAAGGGTATGTTCACTCACCTGTGTGTAGCAACGTAGCAGCAGTCCTTTCTCCTTTAGGAGACGCATGAAGTAGTGACAAACTGTGGGCTGAAACAGAGTAAAGCTTGGATTAAATCTGTATTTCTCAGAAGTAAAGGAAGTAGGCAGACATTTGACCTGAGCTCTACCTTCTGGTTCTGCAGTTTCTCCTTGCTATTGCTGCCTACCTGCCCTCTTCAAGCACACAAGGAGTAGGAACTACTCTTCTAGTTGCTCAAATTAGGTCCAGAGGTAAAGGGTGAGTGGCAGGAACAATGTACAAAAAAGGGGGCCCTGAACAGAAGGTACCAAGCCTAGAGACCTTCCAAAATCCAGAGCAAACACTACTGAGAAGGCAATAAACTTGGTTGGTTTTATACAGCTAAAAAGGTTTTGGGGGGGGGGGGGATTCTGAAGGAACATTATACAGCCCAGTATTCCAGACCTCTCCCATCCACAGGAAGATCCTCTTGGATCCAAGTGCCACATTCATTCAACTATCCAAGACAGAAGGAAAAACTCTGTATGCTTTTCAAACCAGAACTGCAAATATTTTTACACAGTCCAGGCACACTACTACTTTTGCTGTTATATGCTATAAAGGAGGTATGAAATCTACTTTTTTATTCTTTAATCCCATCAAATCAGACTCCAAATAACCTCCAACTATTTTAAAACACCCAACTACTTGAAAATTACTATAGGGAACAACCACTTTCTCAATCATTGTAACAGACTATGATTAGTGCAAAAAAGAAAACCACAAGGTAGAAGTCACAGTAGTGGCTCAAATCCGGGGAGCGATCTTTAGAATCCTCACCATTAAAGCCCTTCCAAGACATTTAATTTCTAGTCCCCCACCTCAGCAGTGCTCTAAGTGAGAAACAACAGGCTTACCTTAAACTGTCCTGGATACAGCTCTCGGGCCAATGCAAAAAATGGCTCTGGATGTTGCTAAATCAAGACAGAGAAACAGAACTAGTAGCACAAAGAAAAAAAACTCAAGAATGAATTTACTGTAGCTGATGTCAGATGCAGGCAGGGGACTCAGTTTAGTACCTTGAAGTAACCGATCTCAAAGATGGCTTCAGGGTATGGCAGGTTGTACTGCTGCAGGTTGGCATAGAGCCCTGTACCTGGGGAGCGGAAATCTGGGATCCCAGCAGCTGGAAGGGACAAAGGGATTTCATCAATCAATTCAGACAGTGAAAAAGAACCACAGAGAATTCAGAAGTCCCACTCCGTAGTTTTCATAGCAGTTATCACTCAAAAGCACACTCTGCCCAGTTGTTAACTTTCTATGAAAATAAACCAGAGACAGACAGATAATAAATCATAGAGAGTGCAGTACAGCCACTGTTACACTCACCAGTCGAGATTCCTGCTCCAACCATACATATTACTTTCTTGCCTGAGAAAGAAAGGAAGGCACATGTTAAATGCATCCATTCATGCTTGACAATACTTCGTCCATACAGTATTTCCCACCATGTTCTTAGTTAGCTACACTGTGTTTTAGGGTAGACACCAAAAGGACGAGAGCCTTTAGTTAAAACATCCAAAGGAAGGGACTCAGAAAAGAAAAGAATGGATCTAAGAACACAAGATTCACATTCCTTGCTAACCCAAGAACTTATGCCTTGGAAAACTTACTTTCTGTCAAACTGAACTCCTCATCTTTAAAATGGGGGAAATGAATGCTCCAACGCAAGATAACCAAATGTAAGAGTGGATCCTGATAACAGTATTCATTCAAGATTAGCGAGACAAAAGTTGTGTTTCTCCTCTTCACACTCATATCTCAATTCTCAACCATAAGCCATTTCTTCCACTCCTCTTCATCAACAGAAACAAGTACAGTGGGCCCTTGTCAGGACTTCCCATGGATACCAAAATCCGTAGATGCCCAAGTCCCATTAAATACAATGATGTCCCTTATATAAAATGGAAAATCAAGGTTCGCTTTTTAAATTATATATGGGTTTCAAGCTATGGATGCTTGAATCCATGGATAAAGAACACACGGATATGGAGGGCAGACTGTAATTCTAAACTCATTCATCCACGTAAAAACTAAACCCATTATTCTGACCATATAAAAAGGAGCTTGATACACAAATCTGACAGAAAAAAATAGGACATAGTTGGGTGACACAACATCCTAGAGAACCTCAAAAACATTGGTTTTTCAGTCATAAGCAGCATGTGCTCAACTCAATTGCCTGCAGAAGGAGTAGATAAATAGATGATGGAGCAAAGCTTATAATGTCATCTGAATGGGGGCACTTTCTCTTTTCTGGTTTGTTTGTTTCCCAACAGACCAGGGAATAAATCTATGGTTTGTTTTTATGTTTTGGGGGGAAGATAAACAAACCAGGGAGATGAAGCTATTCACATCCAGAAGATACAATAAGCCAAGGGAAAAAATCTCTGTGCAAGCAAGAATTAAGCAACCTGGGCCAGCATGCAGCTCATCATGACAAATAAGGGTTCCTGTAGTTCTCTGCCCCATCTTGTTGTCTAAATCTGACTACGCGTTACTCTTGATTTATGGTGGCCCTTTGAAACAAGTAGATTTAACTATACTTCTCATCCATACCCAGAAGAATAAAAAACACTGCATATACGTAGGAGCATTAGCTGAGATACTGGTCTGCTTGTTTCGGCTTATCCTTGGTACCACTTTATCTCAGCATTGTATGGTTGCTTGAGAAGCTGAGGCCCCCAAGGAACTAAAGAAGCAGAGAATGAAAACAGTTGCTCCTGTCCAAATCCCAACCCAGATCCAGAGGGAGAACTTGCTTACATTTGTCAGTCAGCATGAATCTGCTCACACCCTCCAATGTCAGCTCATCCAGCACCTTTTCGGGCTTCTCGCTGCCCAAGTTTAATGTCCGGGACAAGAGATTTCGCAAGAAGTCCACTGAAAAAGAAGAAGAAATCTTTAAAGCTAGCCACAATGGCTCTCAGAGATTGAGCTCATGCCTGAAGGAAGTTCCTGTGTTGTTCAAAAGCTCACTATCCAATCCTACTAGCAGTTCAATAAAATGCCAATTCTGAAGCGTAACATATCCTGCAGCCAAACAAGACAGTCTCACATAACAATAGACTATAGGAAAAGCAAAGAATAGCCTCATTGGTTGTGTTACCCATTTTGGAGAAACTCTGGATCAAACAGTAAGGCAGAGAGAACTCTGATGTTTCATATTTTAACAATACAACAAATGAATGAACGAATGAATGAAATTAACAATACCACAAGAAGAATATGGATTGTTAACCTGGAGACAAACATTCCAGATACCTAGAAATATGATGTTCCTAGACACTGAACCAATTTAGAACAATGTCCCAGGAAACAGAGGGTCAAGCAAGCCCCAAATATATAATCCCAGCCACTATATTCAAAAAATAAGGTACCTGGCTGTTCTGCAAAAGAGAAGCTAAAGCCTGTGGTTTAGATATCACAAGTCTTATTTACTCTAGCCACAGATTCTTTAGGCAACACGCACTTGGATAAGGTAATGGTAGCAGGTTGCCATATTTGTGTAGTAGATATATTTGGCCCCGATTTGTACATACGAGGTTCCTTTTGTATCACTAAATTAAAATGTGCATCAATGACCCAAATGGGCCACCTACTTTCAGTCAGACTGGAAGCTTCACCTTCGTCATCAGAATCTGAATCCTGAAATGAAAACAGGGACAGGAGAAAGAGCAGAGATTAGGGACTGAGGCTCCAAACTGTCAGTTCTGAGTTGCCCATAGGGAAACATAGGGGAATACATTGATCAACACCGAATATTAGGGAAGAGTGAGAAGCAGATGCCCATAGGGAAACATAGGGGAATACTTGCTTATAAGGAAACCATACTTGCCCATAGGGAAACATTAGAGAATACTTGTCAATAGGGATTAGTAGGTTAATATGCATGTGCCACCCATGTTTCCCTATGGGAAGTGTCCCCCAATGTATCTCTATGGGCAAGCAATCTCCAATGATCCCCTATGGGCCAATATTCCCCAATGATCCCCTATGGGCCAATATTCCCCAATGATCCCCTATGGGCCAATATTCCCCAGTGATCCCCTATGGGCCAATATTCCCCAGTGATCCCCTATGGGCCAATATTCCCCAATGATCCCCTATGGGCCAACAGTG
>NC_056530.1:21635624-21671584 GCF_019175285.1 Sceloporus undulatus
TTTCCGGTTGGGCGAGTGCTGTCATCTGTTTGATTTCTACAGCGTAGGTAGAGAGAAATGATGCAGAATGGACCCTCGGCCTGGTTTCGAACTCAGGCCCCGGTTCTTCTTCTCACCCAGGAGCCTGGGCCCGAGTCCCTCTCTGCGGCGGCGTCTGAGGAGGCGGCGGCGGCGGCGGCGTTTCCCGGGTCTGTGACCGAAGAAAAGATAACAAAGCGGCGGTTGCCTCAGCGGGAGAGAGGAGGCCTAGTAGGCCTCAGTAGGCCTTTCGCCGCCTTCCCCGTCGGACTACGCCCCAAACCCCTCCCGGCCCTTAGCTACCTTCCCGTTTGTCCATGGAAGATCCCCCGCCGCCGCGGACTCCGGCACCAGAAGGGAAGCAACCGGGGTTAGAGCAGAGCTTGTCGCTCTGAGAGGGTAAAACTACAACCCCCAGAAAGCATTGCGGCAGAGGCAGCGCCGCCTCCACCAATGAGAACGCAGCGTCCCAGCATGCACCGCGGTATTTATCACCACAAGAAGCAAAATCGCTGAGGTTTACCACGAGGTCGATGTCGACCAATCACAGCTCTGTAAAGGGAGGACTCGCTCTCCCGGCATGCCTTGCGAGGCTGGCTATAATTAAAGGGGTTGAAACTATTACGTTGTGGGCTATTTATGTTTATTTATAATTTATGTTTATAATTATTTAAACGTTAAATATAATACATTTAGCCTTTAAATAAATATTTAAACATTCAATATTTATTAAACATTAGTAGTAAACAAGTGTCTCGAGAGGCGGACAAAATGGCGTCCGGAGAGCGACAGTTTTAAACGGCGCAGTACCCGGATGGTGACGCGAATAGGACTACAACTCCCAGGGTTCCAAGCGAAGCGGAAAGACTACCGCTCCCGGCATGCCTCTGTGAGTGCGACACAGTCAGAGGCTTGTTTTGGGGAATTCCCTGGGTTGCTCCAAGATGGCGCCTGCGTCTGGCAGAGGCGCTTGAGGAGCGGGCTCTGCGCTCTTGGAGGGCTGCCGATGGCCCTGAGGCCGCCGAGGCCGGTCTGGTAGTCGAGGCTGCCCTCAGCATGGCCTCCTCGGCCGGGCAGAGCGCCCAGAGCGGGCCCAGCAAGGAGCCCAAGCGAGGGGAAGCCGGCGACGACTGGTGTGACAGCGGCCTGGGCTCCCTGAGCGAAGGCCAGCTGGGGCAGCTGCAGGAGGAGGCAGCAGCAGCAGGCCTCTTGGGGGCCCCGGGCCACGAGGAGATGAAGCCTGGCGGGGAGCCTAAGAAAGGCCTCCCCGAGGAAGAGGAAGAGGACCTGGAGCGCCTGGACTCGGCCCTTGGGGACTCCTTGGCGGGCGACGAGGACGTGGGCGACATCGTGGAAGGGGTGCAGGCTGTGCGCCTGGAGAAGAGCGAGGCCTCGGTGGCCCCTGAGGCCTGGCTCCACCACGTCCTGGGCTTCGTCACCGAAGATGGAGATACGTACGTGCGCATGATGCCTCCCCACGCTCCCATCGCGGCGGAGGGTCTCTCTCCAAAAGGAGCCACTGCTTCTATTGTCCAAGATGGAGGTTTTGGGGGGGCTACCTGGCTGTGTTCTGGAAGGGTTCATTGCTGACGCTTCGCCAGCATCTGTGGCTGCCATCTTCCCCTCTGAAGGTGCCAAAAGCCACAGATGCTGGAGAAACGTCAGGAATAAACTCTTCCAGAACATGGCCACATAAGCCCCAAAACCCCACCAAAAGATCTATGGGTGCCGGCCATAAAAGCCTTCGACTTGACAGAGCGTAATACCTGGCCCACTTGGCTTGGCTCCACCACGTCCTGGGCTTCGTCACCGAAGACGGAGACACATGCGCTCTGTTAAAGGAGTCACAATTTTTATTGGCCAGTAAGCGGGATATACATGTGACTCCCTCCGTATTCATTAGGGTTAGAGGCACAAGACCCCCATGAATTTGGGAAAACCGCAGATGACAACAAAAAACAACGTGTTTTTACCTGAGAAGACATCTCTAGGAATCTCTAGGTCCTCCAGGGCAACTCTGTGGTCAACATCTGACAGACACTGACCATAGAACTGCGCCAGAGGAGCTACAAAGGCCTAAGAATAATCTCTAGGTCCTCCAGGGCAACTCTGGGGTCAACGTCTGGCATTCACCATAGAACTGCGCTGGAGGAGCTACAAAGGCCTAGTAGAGTGTTCCCTCTAGGGATCTCTAGGTCCTCCAGCGCAACTCTATGGTCAACATCCGGCAGACCATAGAACTGTGTTGAAGGAGCTACAAATGCCTAGTAGAGCATTCACTCTAGGAATAATCTCTAGGTCTTTCGGTGCAACTTTGAGCTAAAGCTGGCCATAGCGTTGCACCAGAGGACCTAGATATTGAAATTGTCAGACATGTTTTCCTGCCTCCGAGTTTTGCCTTCTTAACAGTATCTGTTCTCTACTGCTGCCTCCAGGGCTCTCCACTTGGCGGTCATCCACGAACACGAGGCCTTTCTGGATTCCATCCTCCAATACACTCAAGGGACGGATTACCTGGACATTCAGAACGACCTTGGACAGGTTGGGTTGAGAAACACTTGGCTTTTCATTGCATGAATCTTGTGTCTCCTTCCTTCAAAACCACACAGCCAAAACTACAGTTTGTTTGTTGCTAATTAGAAATCATATATTCAGTTTTCAATTAAAATCTTTAGGTGGAAAAAAAACAAGGTTAAAACATTTCAGTAAGAATAATGGCTAAGGGAGGTAAATCACATTCTTTTCAAAATGACTGCAGCAAAGAACAGGTAAAAATAATAAGATGCCAGCAAAAATAGCAATTAGAGCAGCAGGTACAATTAAAGTAATTGTTTGTCTTAATATGTGGCCTAGAAAGGGACTGAGCTGACCTCTTTAAGAAGCATTCTCAATTACAGAGGCCCTCTTTATAGTTGTAGCTTCATCTTCGACAAGAGATGTAATTGGAGAAGAGTATCTAGAAAAGGCCCTATTATTTGGTCTGGTTTATAGGGGAGCATCCCATACTCTGAGCCTAAGCTGTATAGGACCAATATGTTTGTGTGGTGCCTCAAAATGTACAGGATGTTCAGTTCTGCATCTCATTTCCCTTTAATGTGCTAAATTAAAGGTTGCTCCTAGACTTTGGAGCTCCCTCCCTAGAGAGGCCAGGAAGGCTCTGCTCTTTTCTCCTTCTGGCGGTAGATCAAAACATTTTTGTGCCGACAGGCTTTTACTAACAGCTTTTAATGCTCCGCAGTTCTGCCTTTAAAGCTTGTGCGTAATCTTTTATTGAATTTTAATATTTTTAATGTTTAACGTTTTAACTTTATAAACTGTTTAAATGTTATTAACTCTTATGTGTATACTTCTGTTAATGCTTTTGCAAAGTTTTGGATTTGTATTTTTAAAAATACGTTGTCAGCTGCCTTGAGTCCCATTATTTGGGGGGAAAGTGGGGCATAAATGAAAACAATAGTAGATCCAGAGTTGTGCAGGAAATGTCGGCCTGTTACAGGCTGTCAAAATGAAGCTGCTTTGGGTCTCTTTGGAGGCATGCTATTTAAATGACGCATGGGTCCCAAGAGTCTGGAGGTCACGCCAAAGCCACACTCGGTTCCTAAGCACTGGAGGGCAGCTTTGGTGCAGCTTCCGGCTTCTTAGGATGCATGCATCCTTTAAACAGCATACCTCCAAAGAGACCCGAAGCAGCTTTATTTTGGCAGTCTGTAACAGGCCATCGAGACAGACACCTCTCCTGTATAAATGATGCATGCGTCCTAAGAGGCCAGAGGCTGTGCCAAAGTTGTGGTCCAGTCCTTAGGATTGGAGCATGGCTTTGGTGTAGATTCCAGCCTCATGGATCATTTAAACAGCATACCTCCAAAGTGATCCAAAGCAGCTTTATTTTAGCCTGTCTCTACGGCCCATAAGTTAGCTTTCTGTGTTCTTTGTTCCTCTCACTCAGCTCCCTGCTACGCAAAGCCTTATCTGCTTCAGTTGTATGTTGGATTCTTTTTAGACGCATAGGTGGCCTTTGAAAAACCACTACCATCAGGCTAAAGATTGCACTCATGTCTCTGTTCCCAGACGGCGCTCCACATCGCAGTCATCCTGGGGGCATCTGATTTCGTTGGCAAGCTAGTCTCAGCAGGAGCCGGTCTATCTGTGCAAGAGAAAGGAGGACACACAGCACTACACCTGGCATGCCGGGAAGGACAGCGGGGTTGTGCACAGCAACTGCTGGCACCAGCCATGGGACAAAGGCCTTGTGAAGGGAACAGTTCCCGGGCCCAGCTGGACTGCACCAACTATGATGGTATCTTTCCTGGGACCCTCCCCTTCAGGAATAATTTGCACTGTTCCTTTGGATGTAACATGGAATTAGTTGGGCTACACAAGAGGAAGTTTAATCAAGTTTGTAGTCCTCATGGTTATGGGGGGGGATGGGTGGTTATTTTTTTGGGATTTCAGCATGCAGGGTGTGGATGTATAACAACAGCAACAAAAAGGTGGGTTGTTTCTTCAGTCAGGAATCTGGGTTCAGTTTCAACAGATTGGCCTGCTTTCTCTTTCTGTAGGCTTCACACCCCTGCATCTTGCAGTTTTGCGAAAAGACATGGACATGGTCAATCTACTGATCTCTGGGGGATCAGATCTCAACAAACCGGTTAGTTTCGGTGATGTTACCAATAAAATAGATACGTATAACTATCCAGTGCAAAGCTGTACTTGTAATGTGCATATGTTTGTCATGCCTAAGAGCTTACCAGGATGTTCTGCATTTCCCTCGCCTTCTTTTCTCTTGCTGGCAGGAGCTGAGTTGTGGCCGGAGCCCCCTTCACCTGGCTGTGGAGTCACAGAGCCCTGAAGTGGTAGAGTACCTGTTACGTGCTGGAGCTAACCCTGAGGCCCGCATGTATGTTGGCTACACCCCCATGTACAGTGCCATCCATCGGCCCAATGAAAAAATCCCACAGCTGTTGCGAGCCTTTGGCTCAGAAGAGCCCGACTGGGACTCAGAGGAGAGCCTGGATAGCAACAGTGAGGTGAGTTTTACCTCCAGAGGAGACACCTGTGTTTGGAAAATTTGTTCCTGAGGGTAGTGTGTGTGCTCACCTCAAAAGTGCTGGTCATGACGTATAAAGCACTAGGTCCAGACTGTCTGAAAAACCATATCTCCCCATACACCTGCTAGAGCCCTAAGAGCTTCAGGGGAAGAATTTATCTCTGTTCTGCCACCATCATGTGCTCACTTGGTGAGGACACAGGAGAGAGCCTTCTCAATGGCTGCTCCAACCCTCTGGAGCTCACTTCCATAAGAGGCTAAGTTGGCCCTCTACCTGTCCTTTTGCAGGCAAGCAAAGACATTTTTGTTCAAGCAGCTTTTAACATATAATTATTATTTATTTACTAGGGAGGCTTGTATACAGGGTGCATGTTTTATTTATCTTCTTTAAAACTTTTGTATGCTTTATGCAATTTTATATTGATTTATTGAAATGATTTTAATTGTTTTTATTGTAAAATGGTGGATATAATATGTTGTGCAATTTCAGCTGATAAGTTTCTCTCTTTCTCCCCACTAGCCTGTGGAAGTAAAACTGACAATGTTTTTTGGTTTCCCAGGAAGAGTATGACGACATTGTCATCAACTGTGGACGTTAGAAAGACCAGTTCAGGGGGAGACCGCTTTGTCCCCTGGGACCCCGATCCATTAAACATGCCTCCCACCATGGCAGCTGGCTGTGATTTCTGTAGCAACTGCATCTTCACTGTGAGCTAGATCTGTTTTATTTATAAGGGCAAGGCTGCGGATGTCTAGCAGATCCCTGTGCCCCATTCCGACGTAACCTCAGTGGTTGCTTTGTTTTTCTGTCTGGTTTCCCAAGTCCTCACGATTTATGTCTGTTTTGATGTTTGATATCCAGCACTGAAGAGCATGCTTTGGGAGGTGGGGTATACCTGTTTCAGATGCCTTTCCATCTTAGAAATGAACATCTCTTGTTTTTCTCCGGATCCCTCCACTTCCATTTCTGCCTCCTGAATCTTGCCTCAGTCTTAAATGTGGTCTTAGTGAACCCTGGAGCTGGGACAGTCATCCACATCTAGGCATCCGCAGTGCAGAAATAATCTAGTTTGACACCACTTAATGCTTCTGGAATTCTGGAAGTAATTCGTTGTGACACCAGAGCAAAGTTCTGGTGCCACAACAAACTACAGTTCCCAGAATTCCATAGCATTGAACCATGGCAGTAAAAGTGGTGTCAAACCGGGTTATTTCTGCAGTGTGGATGCAGCCCTAGTCCCAAGGTGTGAATTGTTTTGGATTTACAGGATTTATTCCTAATGTGGGAACCTGTTACCGGGTTTTTGTCAAAAGTTTTATTAACATCATATTTACTCGTGAGTGTTTGAAACCACATTGTGGATAATTCAGGGTCAGTATACATGCACACTCTGTCATGTTTCCTTCTTCCATTTCTTGGAGTTTGCTTTTAAAACCCTCCTCTCTGCTAAAGTTAGTTTCTTTTTAAAATAAGCAGGATTTGGAGTGGGAACCAATAGGCCCTAAAAGCAGGGGACTGGGAATGGCAGCTGAAGGGGAAATCCCTATCACTGTCAGTGGATGGAACAAGGACTAACTTGTGGAATGACTCTGACCCGGGATCTGTGACATGCTGTGACTCTGAGTATATGAAGACTGCTTTTTTATTATGTCACTAACCAGCTGGTAACCCTCCTCCAAGGTTAGGGATCATCGCCTTCCTTTGTCTTTTTTCCCCCTTCTCCTAGAAGTAAAACCACTATCAAGAGCAGTTCTTTCCAAGAAGAGCTAGTGAGAGCCCAGAGCTGACTCTAGCTATGTAGATGCTTTTCTAGCTTTCTACCTCCTTCTGGCTATATGGTTTCTCCCTATCCCCTTCTTTCCCTGTGTATGTTCTCCTTTTAGATTCATGCCACTGTATCTTCCCCTTTCTTTTGTATATGTCAAGAATGGGGAACTTGTAGCCCTCCAGATGTTCTAGGGATACAGCTGCAAGCATTGCTAAGCAGTGGCTGTGATGACTAAGCCTCATGGGAGTTGGAGTCCTGCAGGACCACAGTCTCCCCATCCCTAGTATACTTAATATCTACCAGAGCCAGATGAGCTACCTTTAGGGGGGCTGGGAGGAAGAATGGTGAGAACATCATTAAAATATAGGTATTTTTGGCTCCCCTGAGGCAGGGAGAGTTCTAGAGGGCACCAAACAAGAGGACTGCCATATTGGAACTGTGAAAAGGTCAGAGTGATGCACAGCCTGTAGTTTCTGCTGCCTATGGGAAACACCTGGGATGTATAGCGGTGTTTTTTTGTGTGCAGGAGAGTGGGTTTTCCAGGCTGTGTGGCCCTGTTTTGCCACATAGCCTGAAAAACCCACAAAAAACTAAGGATGCCAGCCATGAAAGCCTTCGACTTAACTTTGAACATCTCCCGGGATGTGCATCTGCTTCTTTCCCCATATAAAAAAGGTGGGAATAATGCATAAAGTTTAGGTGATATGGCTTGTATTGTTTTCAGTAACGGAAGATGGTAAAATATTGGACACTGCAGCCCTGGCAGAGTGTCTTTCTCATGACTGCTAACCAGAAAGTCTGCCTCTCCCCCCCCCCCTTAGTCTGGGAAGATTAGTCTTTGGGAAAGTTAACGTTTTTAGATTGCAGTTCCCAGCGTCCCCTAGGCAGTGTGATCATTGCAGTCCGAAAAAAGGGTAACTTTCCACAGTAGTAGCTGCTCTGAGGCCAAGCTGAGACATTTGAATGCAATTCTTGGGAAACTTCTCAGTCCCAGCTGCTCTCAACTAGGAAGAGACAATACCTTCCGTGAGAAACCTCTAGCCTTTATTTTGTAGGCTTCTTGAATAAATGCAAGTCAGCAGCTCCACTTCTTCTTTTGGGTGCAGGGGGGCAGGGGGTTGTGTGCTTCAGTTTTGCCAGAGTGTGCGTGTTCACTAGCACAGCTGCCACTCCAAACCCTCTCTACCCTGTAAACAAAGCTGTGTCACCATTAGTGACATACATAGCATTTTCACACTGCTCAGGCCATCAGATGGGGCCTGGTGAACTCTACAACCCCAAAGGCAGCAAGAAGGAAGGCTCAGCTGAGAGGGAAAAGGAAGGGAATGGGATGGGCATTGGAGTCTGAACACATCCAGAGGTCAATATATCGGGGCCAACAGCAAACCCACCATTTAGGTAGGCCATGGATTGTTTCAGGAAGTTGGAGTTTAGACTGGAGCAGGAGGCAGGACAGAGGTCTTATAGCGTAGCCTTTGCATGCTGGTTGTGGATGAGGGTCTGAACAAAGATGGAAGGCACCATGTTGAAAGAGGCTGTTCTAGAGTAGATGCTGGAGGACTGCAGCAGCCATTGGTGAGCAGTTGGGAGCTGTAGCCCTTTAGCCTAACCAGGGCTGTGGTTTTGTCCCGCGCAAAGTTGTTTTGGAGTTGGTGACATGACCACATGAATGAGGGGCTGTGTGGATTCTGCCAGCATTTGATAAACTGACTTTTGAAGCTGCACAACGCACTGGACTTTTTGGATCAGTGAGGCATTTTCTCATCCAATGTATACACAGCCTCTGCCTGTTCAGCAAAGAGAAAACTGTCACACATTGTATACAAAACTTCAAACTCCTCCGCCCCATCTTAAGGAATTTGTTCCTCTATTCCCCGTGGCTTGATGTTTTGAAGCTACAGTGTGGTTTTCCTGTGACTTTGTTGTTTTATTCCACGTCTGTAACTCAGTTCTGTCTCTCTGCCTCTTTGTGTTTATTGTATTATGTAGGTCCCTCCAAACAGATCTGATTAAAAGCTGTGGATTTCTGTGTGCCTTTCTGTGTGAGTGTCATGGCTTTTTTAAAATTGATGCAGGGCTCTACATCTACATGAATGGAGGAAACTGTTAAATTGCTGTGTACAGTATTCCATGGGGCGATTCCAAGGTTGCCAATACCTCATTTTACACAGAGGGCTTCTTTGAGGTGGCAGGTGGCATTCCTCTTAATCCTCAGAGTGTACTCTTAGCAAGTTCCCTTCTCACTTTTTTTGTGAGCTTGGTTCTGTGTGTTGTTAGAGATGGCAGTCATTGGCATGCAGGCTAATGGCTTTTGGGGTAGAGTAACTCATCTGAACAGTACTGGGTTGAGGAAGGCTGCTCTTCAATAAGAGCTCTTAGCGCTCAAATGTAATAAATACTTATGGATAAATCTCATTGGAATCAATTAAACTTACTTCCCTGTAAACCTATAGCAGCTGAGCCTGTGTGGATAACTTCTAGGCTCCTGGCTAATTCACATTGTAGGGGAATATGCCTGCAAATATATGGTATATATGCAAATACAGTATAAAGGTATATGAAACAGCTTTTAAAAGTCTGAAACCAACACACATGGACATAATGCAATTCCAGTTTTCACACCGGTTATTTTATTTATTTATGTAATATTTTATTAAGTTAACTCCACACCAGAAATTAAAGCAAACCCTCCTCCATGGCAGAAATCCAAACAGAACAAAACTGTTCCACCTTTGCACTGACATCTCAAGAGGCCAGACAGAGGAGGGATGGAAGATTTCAGTCCGAACAGTCAAAGCAGTAGATAGGAAACAGGTCAGGAAGGACTGGAGGATTACTGGCACAGCAATAGCTTGTGCCGGACCTTGGCAAAACTGAGTAAAAAATACAAGGAGCTCAGACATTGGGAGAGACTGCTTTTTATATACTTTTAAAAAGACCCTGCTTTAATCCTGGAGCTTAAATTGTTGCATACAGATAGGGGAATATTTGTATCTTGCAATACACTGTTCTCCTAAGTGAATGCTATAGTTAGCTCTGTTGTTGGAAATCGGGGTTTTACTCCCTACTTGGCCATGCAAACCCACTGGATGACTTTAGGCAGGTCATACACTCTCATCCCCTGAAAGAAAATGGGATACATCTGTTGTTGTTGTATGCTTTCAAATCCTTTCCTACTTATGGTGACCCTAAGACAAATCTTAGGGAGGTTTGAGAGCCAGCATGGCACAGTGATTTGACTGTTTGACTCTGGAGACCACAGTTCAGTTCCCACCTCAGCCATGAAACCCACTGGGTGACTTTAGGTAAGTCACTCTCTGTCTCACCTTAGGGTCATCATAAGTCAGAAACAACCTGAAGGCACAGAACAACAACAATGGCAAGCCTATCACCTTTTTTTAGGGGCTGAGAGTGTGTGATCTGCCCTAGGTCACCTAGGGACCCATGGCCAAATGGGGAATCAAACTCTGATCTTCAGAGTCATAGTCCAACACTCAAACCACTACACCATTCTGGCTTTCTATAGTTAGTAGCTACTGATACCATTTTCAAAAGTCCACCTTTATTTGTGAATTAAATTTGGAGGCACACAACTGTCTTGCCCATGAAAAAGTTCAGCTTTCAGAGTGGGTAAGAGGAAGATTGCCTTGTGTCAGAATGACACAACAGGCAGCTGCTCCCACCTCCAACAGTAGATCATTTTGCTTTTGACAGACCAACAATTGGGTGCAGAGATTCAGCATAGGCCAGTTTGGGAGAGGCAAAACTGGAGCTATTACTCACAGTACATAAAAATCCTCCAAAGATGGATAGCCCTGTTCTTGGCTGCAGTTGAACGGATTCTGGGATGGAGAGAGGCAGCAGAAGTAGGTTGGAGGCAAGTCCATTGTAGTGAATCACAGAGGTACAACGTTTCACCTCCTCCCAAGGATGGGAAACCTCTTTCAACTAAGGACCAGGTTTCATTTGAGTAGTTCTTGATGGGAAGATATATTCCAGTGGTTGGTGGGGCCAAAGGCCAGGACTAAAATATCAAGCTTAAAGTTCTTATTGCCAGTAGCTAAGCCTTTGCTGTTATTGTGTGCTTTCAATCATTTCCGACTTATAGCGACCCTATCATGGCGTTTTCTTGGCAAATTTCTTCAGAAGGGGTTTGCCATTGCCATCTTCTGAGGTTAAGAGAGTATGACTTGCTGAAGGTCACCCAGTGGGTTTCCATGGCTGAGCCAGGATTCAAATCCTGGTCCCCAGGGTTGTCTGACATTCAAACCACTACGCCATACTGAACAAAAGGAAGGAAACCACAAAATAATGAAGGGAATTATGTAGCTATTTGAAGAAGCCCAGAGGGCTGGATTTAGCTTTAGGTTCCCCACCCTTGCGGCCTCTTTTGTGTTTAATTTATATATATTGCCCTGGTACACTCATGAGGATTACAAGACTACCATATTTGACAGGCGATTACAGCATCTTCCCTGTTTTTCCAGCAGCAAAAGTGTGAGTGTGTGAGGACAAAACTTGGGGCCTCTTTAAGTATTTTGGATTTCAGCTCCCAAGCCCCAGGCGCTATGTCTAATGGTATGGGATTGTGGGAGTTGTTGTTGTGTGCCTTCAAGTCATTTCTGACGTAGGATCACTCTAAGCCGGCGAACCTTGCTTGGCAAGATTTGTGCAGAGGACATTGCCTTCCCATGGCTGAGCAAGGATTCGAACCCTGGTTTCCCAGTCCAACGCTCAAGTCATGACATCATGTTAGCTCTTGCATGAGTTGTGGTCCAAAGTATTTGACGAATTAAAGGTTCCCCAACTTCCTCCTGTTGAATTTGTGTAGAAGGTCTGTGCTACCTAGGATTTACCCTCTAAAGCTCCATTGGTATGTTTATAGAGGTGGAAAAAGAACATTTAGGATATGCCCAGGATCCTGTAAATAGTAAAGCAGATCCTGATGAGCAATTGCCCAGAGCAAAGTGTAAATGTGGGACTGGAGTGGTCCTCAGGGACAGTCCCTTTAGCCAAGTGACAACACTTTACACAGCAAGCAAATAGGAGCCCAAGTACTTTTGCCCTTTCGGGAAGATGCTGTTAAGGGCAGAGGGGTTGTGTTTTGGGGGATCTGGGTCTTTTGAAGCAAGGGGAAGCTCCATTAACAGTCCAAAGCCAAGCTGGAGAGAGAGAGAGAGAGAGAGAGAGAGAGAGCGAGCTTATATTTACAAAGATTGCATGTGTGGAAGGAAAAGGGAAAGGACTGGGAAGAAGAATATCCCTTTCCCAGCCCTACCCAGCTCCCAAAAACAATGGATGAAGACTATCCTCTCTTGAGTGCCTCAAGTTTCTCGGCAGCCCTTTTCAGTTCTTGCTCGATCTCTTCCAGCTTCTTCAGCTCCTAAAAGGACAGAGGTTGTAACAGAAGAGGAACCTTCATTAGCTATGCTGGCAAAAAAAAAAGGGGGGGGTTTATTATTATTATTATTTTATTAATTTATTTATATCCCGTCTTCCTCCCAGTATATGGACTCAAGGCATCTAACAAAATTTAAAAACAGTCCAATACAAAACAATGCAACGCGTTAAAAATACAACATTTAAAAAACAAATATCTTTTCCAATATGTTAGCATAGGAGTCTTTTGAATGGTCCTTTCTTTCCAAACCAGCATCTCCTGCTCCTCTTCCTTCCTTCCCCCATTTTGGGTCCTAACTTTCCTTCTGTTTTTGGAAAACTTCAGGAATCTCACTGACACGGATGTCAAATCAGAAAACACCTGACCCCAGCATGCAAAATCATGAAGTACGGCTACTGACCTCATCAGGGCTGGCTTCCCTTTCGTCTTCCTCCCCACTGTGGCTGTGATGTCTGTCCTTCGGATACATTACATCCTTCTCGTGTCTCTTCTTGAGGTCCAAACCAGCTTGCTTATGGTGGTGTCCATGCCTCAATTCCTCCTCTTGCTCTTTCTTCTGCCAAGGTTTCCATCCTCCATGGAGGTGGATCTGGGAATTGGAGACCTTAACGCCTTTCTCTTGCTCTTCGAACTGAGCTGTCTCCTCATCGCTAGCCTTTTCGGCCACTCTCTTTGCCAGAGAAGGCCTCTTCTTCACCTCCTCGTCTTCCTCCTCGTCCTCCCAGTTCTCATGATGACGGCCTTTATTAAATCCTCTGTGGTGGTATCTCTTTGGCTCCTCTTCAGAGCTCTCATCTTCCTCTTCCTCCTCCACTTTAAAGTGTCTCTTGATCAATCCGTTCCTCTTATCATCCTGATTTTCTTCAAGCATCACCTCCCTGATCTTTGGCTGATCTGGACCTCTCTTCTTGATGTGGCCAAAATACTCCTTAGAAGACCATGTCTCTGAAGAGCTCCTTCTCTTCTTCTTCTTCCTTGCTTCATCCTCTTCCTCTTCCGCCTTCTCCTCGTCTTCCTCCTCCATCAGCTCCTTGACCTGCTCCTCCAAAGCTTTATGATGGTCCTGTCCTTCGGAAACCTTCTCTTCCTTCACCTTCTCTTCGGTTTTTTCTGTCTTCTCGTATTCCTTCGTCTCTTGCTCCTCTTCCTTCCTTCCCGCATTTTGCTCTCTCATCTGCTCAGAACCAGCTTCTCTGTCCAGAGTTTGCTTCTTGTCCCTCTTCTTCACATCTTCCTGTTCATTTTCTTCTCCTTCCCAAGCATCACGGCCCCCTTCATGGCCCAAGTGATGCTTTATGTTCTCTGAAGAATGAATTGGAGATATTAACTGAATGGCAAAAAAGAAGGTTCATAGTGCTTGGCAGGGCAAGGCAAACTGTTCCCTGGGGGAGAAACGTATTGTGAGAACATTTACCCTTTATGTGCCTGCTAGCAGACATTTTTGGCAGCCTTGCTTTGGCATCACTTTATCTCTGCATTAGGGCTTCAGTCACTAAATAATCTCACCCTGTAGCCATGGCATGTAGAAAAAGTGGAACCCTTGGCAATGCCAGAGATCCACAGCTGTCCCCTTGGGCAGCCATAGTTGTAGCCCCCTTCTTTGCTTATAAACCACCTTGCCGAAAGTTCTAGTTCTGACTGTGGGCCTTGTTTTTAAACGTTATTTCATAAGGCTACCTGGTCAGGAGTACCCCAGGCTCAAAGAATTCATGACCAAAGCATAAGACCTAGGAAGGATTCTTTGTGATGTCACTGGCCAAATCTGCACTGCAGAATTAATGAGGTTTTACACCGCTTTAAGTGTCATGGCTCCATCCTGTAGAACCCTGGGATCTGTAGTTTGTTGTGGCACCAGAGCTCTCTGACAGGGAAGGCTCAACCTCTCACCAAATAACTCATCTCAAATTCCATAGCACTGAGCCATGGCAGTAAAAGTGCATTATTTCTGCAGTGGAGGTTCAGCCATTAAGCATCACAACAGCTGAATTGAACATGCCATGCAGATTTGTTTTTAAAAAGCTGCTGCGAAAGTGGGATGGCAGAGGATTAACCAAGGCTAATGTTTGGAGGGTATGCAATTTTTTTATGCTCAGGAAAACAGAAGTCTACCTTGGTGCGTGAGTTCTTCCAGTTCGTTCAGGAGATGCTGGTGATGGAGCATAGCCAGGACTCTTTCATCTGAAATGGACACACTGTAAACACCTCACACACAACCACAGCAGGCGTATAATGCACACAGGCATGTACAATACACATATCACACCCAGCCTGCGCCACACGGGTTTTGGATTCAAGCAGGAGGCACACAGCAACAATCCAAATACATTGTGAGGACCATAGTTACCCACCCTTCTTTTAATGGGATGTGCATCCTCTACAGACTAGAATCCGGGGATATTGAACCTTGCATTTCCACCTCACTGCTCCAGAGGTGGAGAATTGGGGCAGTTACACAGAAACCTGCTTTGCAAAGGACAGCAATATCCACTTACCTTCCCTAAGTATCTTCATGCATTCGCCGGTCACAGGGATCGGACTAGGTCTGGAGAGAGTGTCTGCCAGGATCTCCGTGATGCATCTAGTAACCTGGTCAAGAAAATCAAAAGAGATGTGGGCATCTATTGGCAGACCCAAAGATAGCTTCAGAAATTGCCGGGCCTTCTTCCCATACACACATATGGCCACAGAATGGGAGCTCACCCCCCTCTTTCTTATCTTTCTTGAGTCTATCCATCCTTTCCATCACTAATCCAAAAAATAAATTTCCTTTTCCCTTCATGGCTCTACTGCAGATAGACATCCATGGAGAAAAGCCATCCTATTGAATTTCTGTCTGCCCAAGAATGACGTGGTAAGCTTAGCATCTCTCAAACTCCATAATTATAACCCACGTTCCTTTCTTATGCCATTAGCCCACTGTCATTAAGGTGTGATTTGCACTGCAGAATTAATGCAGTTTGACGCTGCTTGAATTGTCATGGCTCCATGCTGTGCAATCCTGGGATTTGTAGATTGTTGTGGCACCAGAGCTCTCTGACAGAGATGGCTTAATAGCTCACAAAACTATCAAATCCCAGCATTCCATAGCATTGAGCCATGGCAGTTAAAGTAGTGTCAAACTGCACTATTTCTGCAGTGCGGATCAGACCCTAGACTAAAATGTAGGGGCTCTCACGCTATTCCACCTACACATGTATAGATGCTACTTTATTCTTCCCAGGGATCTGACGTCCTCTCTTTCATCCCTCCTCCCTTAATTTCAAACTCTTCTCTAGTTTGCTCCAGACTACAAACCCATCACCCCCAACTAGCAATGGCCATGCTGCCCAAAGGAGATAGGAGTTGTAGTCCATCTCTCCGGAGACCACCAATTTGGCAAATTCTGTACTAGAGATCATTATAACTTGGATGTCTTTAATGAAATACTCCAGTTTAGCTTTCCTGTCTCTTTCAATCGAAATTCAGACAGATGAGACACCCACCCAGTGTTCCTCCCATTTTGCCAATCTTACCCTTTCATCTTCTTCTGACAGCTGAGTGGTTAGTGGCAGTGCCAAGGCTGAAAAGGAAAGATGAATGTTCACGCACACACATTAAAACAACGCTTTAAGGGAAAGTGGAAGACAGTACAAAAAGAAGGAGACTTCACTATAGCTGGGTTGGTTCAATTGAGGGAGCTGTCCTGCGTTTGAAAGACCTGAGCATCCCTTGGAGGTCTCTCATTCAGTTGCCATAAGTCAAAGTCAACTTGATGGCAAACAAAAACAACAAAAGATGTATTATTATACATATAGCACCATAAGTGGGGAGGCCATTTTACAGAATAATGTAACCAGAAAGAGAGATCTCTGCCCCAGGGCTCTTGCTATGTAAAGGAAAAAAGAAAAGTGATACCTCCCTAGGAGTTTATGCTTTATAGTAGTATTGCATTTGGCAGGATGAAAAGCCCTTGTATTGTCTCTGTCAGTGAAGGAGTGGGATAATAAGAGAGAATCTGACAATATCCTTACCTGTCCAGGTGTTGCGGCACATTCGCTCCCTCCCTCTTTTAATTCTACCAAAACCTGGCTTATTAAAATTGTATGGGAGACAGCTGTTCAATAAAAGAAGCTTAAAAAGCGCATGCCGGGAGCCCAGAAGGCACATTGCACAGTTAATCCTGATACAGCATGTTCCTAATTGTTTTTCAAAGGACGCTCAAACTGCTGTTTTGCAGCTCTGGGAAAACAAGGATTAAGTCTGTTAAATAGGAACACCTTCGTGTTCTGGCGTTCTACAAACAGGATTTCTCAAAGAAAGGAGCTGTCATCTTTGGTTCGGATCGGGGAAATCGCTTCAGTGCTTTCTAGCAGCAGGCAAAAATGCAGAAATGTAGCAAGTGCTTCTTAGAATGGTACAGTTGGAAGGAGCCTCAAAGACCATCTAATGCAACCCTTTGTTCTGCAGGAATACACAAGTACAGTATACCATTGGTGCAAGATGTCCAACCCATTTCTGTTTAAATACTCCCCCAAAAAGGGAGAGTCCATGTCCCACTAAGGCATTCTATTGCAATGTCAAGCAACTCTTAAGTAAAGAAGTTCTTCCTAATGTTTAGCCGGCATCTTGTATTTGGAATCCATTGGTTCATCCAATCTAGTCTCTGGAAGAGCAGAAAACAAGCTGGCTCCATCTTATCCATGACATCCAGATATTTAAAAACAGCTCTCATTTCACCACTTGGTCATCTCTTCTCCAAGCTGAACGTACCCAACTCCCTAGCCAGGGCTGAGGAATTCCTGAGCAAACAAGCTGGCAACTCAGACACTGGTTTCCAAACCATCTGAGATCTAATAAGTCCTACTAGCTTTAGCCTAAAAGGATAGTTGGGTGGAAGAAAGCCACTTATAGAACATGGAAGCTTCCTGGAACAGTTGTGTTTGTCTTAATGCTTTCTGGGTGGTCCGCAGTAACCCCTGGCACAGCTGGCACCAAGTGAGTGGTGTTAAACTGGCAGTTGTCATGTAAAATGAAGATGCTTCTTCATTGGCTCACTTGATCTTTCCCTCTTTCCCCCAGCTTGGCATCCTGACCATCTCTTATAGTGAGAGTGGACAACTATGGGCAACCTAAGATCATCATTGGAAGCTCTATCACATGGTCCAGCACACATGGCAGCATACCCTCCAACTCTCCTGATTTGGCAGGGACAGTCCAGTTGCTTCTAAACTGTCCTGGTTTCTCTCCTCCCACTTTCCCTCTTTGTCCCGGGTTTATTTTTATTGCTTTGAACTGTGTTCATAGTACAAAAGCAAACCCAGCCTCCAGCCCCTGCTTCCACATTTGTGAGCGAAATGTGCTGCTACCCCTCCCAGCCCCCGATAGATTTTAGAGAAACTCCATTCAGCTCTTGGAGTTAACCTGGTGCAAGCATGAGTGGATGCATCTTGGAGGTTGAGGATTAAGGCTGGGCTCCAGACCCAGAAGATGGAAGATTAGGGGTTTAAACCGTCTTGAGAGGATGATTTAGTCCTCCTCTCTCCATCTGCAAGAGGAGAGGCAAAGAGACTAATGGCTTAGATAGATAAGCCAATGCTAAGTTGTTCAGGTGAGCTGATCCTTCATCTTGCATAAGACTATTACATAAGACTAGGTTCAGAACAAAAACAACAATGGAAAGAGACTGTGGCAGTCTCTGTGTTGCAGAGGGATATGCTGAAAAGAGCAGAACCAGCTAACTTTTCCAGTCTCCTTGCATAAGAATACAGTTATGATCCATCATTCAGCTTCCTCTTTATATTGGTTTAGATAAAGGTGGGATCAATCCCTAGGTTTTTGTTCAATTCACAGCAGTGGTAGCTAAAGCTTGAAGGAGAGGAGAAGACTTCACCTCCCCAGTTCTGCATCCAAAATGCCCGTAGGAGAACTCCCAGACAATACATCTGGGAGGCAAGGGGATTATGGGTATCGATAAACCAGCCCTTTAGAAAATCAAATCATCTATTAGATGGTTTTCTGCCAATGGCCTGGTCCAGAAAGATACCTATTTGTACAAACATGCTCACAAGCCAGGTAACACCTGGAACCAAAAGTGAAATAAGGAACTGAGGTTTTGCACCACTGTGCCACACTCACGCTGCAAAAGAGTCTTTGGATCACCCAGATCCAGGGTGCTCCTGGGAGAGTCTTCCTTCCTGCTTTGAGCCACAGGGATGATGGAATAACCTGGTCAAAAGGGGCCTTCCAGTCTATGAACTTGATTTATTAACCTGGGACCAGGGAGAAAACTTAAAGCTTTTTATTATTCCATCCTTACTCCCTGAGACTGAACTGGGGGTCCAAACCTGGAGTGCAGCTTTGCTGTGCCAGGCAAAGCATATTGGCTCTCTGCAGAATGATCTCTACACGGGGATAAATAAAGTTTCCAGATGGCTCCCAAAAGCCAAATCAAGCCACAAAGAGAAGGAAAGAGACCCTCCTTGGGGTCCCAAGCAAATTGGATTGGGGAGGGAGGCTTCCATTTCCAGAGATGTCTGTCCATCTGAGGCCCGCCATGGACAAAACCCTCTCTATCAAAGCAAACCTGATGGAGAAACATGACACCAGCTGTCTCTAATGCCTGCAAATGCACCAGAGGAAAGGGGAATAGGATTGAAAATGAAATTTATGGCTAGAGAGAAATGGCCCAAGTGGGGAAAGGTTGTCTGCTTGGATGCAGCAAACAACAGTCTCAGAACAGCAGAAGCCTTCCAAAAATGCACAGTGAAGAATTAGCAGTTGTAAAAAGCACGCACCGGTTTGTTATATAGTAAGTGGGGATTTTAAAAGCCCACATTCTTTTCTGTTTAGGAACGATTGGGTTATACAATGCAGCACATGGTGCATGTCAACCTATTGGGTTGAGGGTTCTCATACACATACATACACACACACACACACACACTGCAATAAAGGCAACACACAAAATGTATGCAGAGAGGATGCATCATTTCCAAAAAGCTTTCCTTGGTCATCCTAACATGAGCAGTGCCTCCCCTTTTCCAACCCGGTAACTTTATGGCTCAATTGAAATGCAACTCTAGAGTGCTGGGGGTTTTTCTCCAAAGGCTATTTGGGGTTAAAGAAAAGGTCACTCTGCACCGTAACCTTTGCATGGAGACTTGTGCCCCATGGAGCAATTCTGGGGATGCAATTCTCCGTTTTTGGAGAAACCATGAACTAAAGCATTGATTCCCAAACACTCACCTTCCAGACGTTTTGGACTTCGGCTCCCCAAAGCCTCAGCTGTCTTGACCAATGGTCTGAGATTCTGGGAGCTGAAGTCCAAAACACCTGGAAGGTTAGAGTTTGGGAATTATTGAGCTAAATAAAGCCTTTCTTTAACCCAGAACCCTTCTGGATGCGCCAGATCACAAGCCCCATCCTCCCGAGCCATAGTGGCTGGGGATGATGGGAATTACAGCACTTGTAATCTGTATTAGATTCCACCCCCCTTTGCAGCAACGGAGGGTGGTCCCACAGTCTCACTCTGATGGAAGAGCAAGTTTTGGGGGGCTGAAAGGACTCTTAATGGATCCTGGCCACAGTGAACTGGAGCAAAAAATACATCAATTGAAGCATTGCTGTCCAAGGTACTGAAATGCTTAGAAGGTTGGAATTCAGTCCAAGTTCTTGAGATCATCACTTTAAGTTGCATTTTCGAGGCATGAGTCTCTTCTCCGGGGAGAAAGGCAGAGCTAACAATATAGTGTCTATATGTGTCTGTAGTTGCAGGAAAACTCTTAACAAAGCCCAGTTTGTGACTATCCTAACAAATCACATTGAGATAAGATCTCAAAGGAACTTGCAAAGGTGCCATTACATCAAAGGAACAAAAAAGGAGGGATCTCTCTTTTCTTTACTTTCCTTTTTTTGGAAGGGAGGCAAGGTAGACAATATTGGAGGGAATGGAAGGAAAGGGGCTCACAGTCTTAAAAGGGAGTGGTTTTAAATCATCTGGAGAACCATTAGAACATCACCAGAAAGCATTGGAAACGATCATAAAGTGCAATGTGCAACGGAAACATAAAAAACCATCTGTCTTTTCAAGCAGTGGTTAGAAACGATGTGCAAAAGTCCTCTCCAGCCCAGAGCCCTTCAGATATGACCTACTGCAAGCCCCATCATCCCTAGCCACACAGCCACACTCCCAATATAGGAAAGCTGATGCAGTATTATTATTAATTATTATCATTAATTATCATTATTTTCTTATACCCCTCCTTTCCTCCAACATAGGGACTCAAAGCAGCTATATACTCAATTGCATCTCACTCCTTAAGAGGAACCATGATAGCCTTAAGGATTAAGTTACTTAAAGATAGGCTGCAATTAAAAAGGAAGGGGGAAAGTTGAGCATTAAACTATATAAAGGGATTTTCTTTCTCTAAGGAGGAGAGAGATGTAGCTAGTAGTAGAGGGGAAGGGAAGCTCCTTTCCTGGCTTAGCCCATGAAAGAGGCCTCCATCCCTTCCCCAGGTAACTTTCCATCCCAGGTAGACTCACCTGAGCAGAGGGAGAGCAGCAGGAAGGAGAGACCCCCCAAAAGCATGACTCCTCTTGGGTCCTGAAAAGATGCAGTTTCCCTTTTTCTTTCCAGAGAGCAGAAGGTCTGGGATGAGATCAGAGAGAGCTGGGAAAAAGCAAATGGGTTTCAGGAGGAGGCACTGTGTCCTTGGATGCTGAAGGACTTCTTTGTGTGTCTGGATGAAACTGAGCGAAGAAGGTGCATCTGAGACAGTGGCAAAGGAGGGGGGCAGGATTTTAAAGAGGAGGGAGGAAGTGATGTCAGTTGCTCCCTCCAAGAGAGAGAGAGGGAGGGAGAGGCTCCTTACCTCTCTGCAACTGAGCAAAATTCACAACCAACCACCCCCCCCCCCCCCCCCCCCAAAGGGCCCAAGGCTGCTTCGAGCTCTCTCTCTATAATGCACGGTGTATCCTTTCCTCCAGTCTCTTGCTGGATTCTCCTGCCTGCAGCATTTCCAGTTAGGAAGAGGGAAAAGAATAGAGATTGAATAGTGGAGTGGCTTCCAGTAGCTGGAAAAGCAGCAGCTCAGGAGAAGTTAGGGTTTAGCAACTGGGAAAGGATGCAGTTTGCATATACTATATATGTGTGTGTGTGCATATGCAACTAGGAAAGGATGCTCTGTGTGTGTGTGTGTGTGTATGCAATTGGGAAAGAATCCAATATGCATATATACATGCAAGTGGGAAAGGATACAGTGTGTGTGTGTGTATATGCATGCAACTGGGAGAGAATCCAATTTGAATATACTCTATGTGTGTGTGCGCGCGCGAATGGGAAAGGATGCAATTTGTGTGTTTGTATGTGTGTGTGTATGCATGCAACTGCATATATACTGTATACTTTTTTAAAAATTAATCTTCTTTTCACTGGTGTAGCTTGAGGACTTTTCATGGCGTTTTGTGGCAAGCCACTGCTGAGTCCCAAACTGGGGGGAAATACACATATAACAAGCGATCCAAAATGCTTAACTTGATCCCCAAACCAAATTTAACACTTTGGATGATTCATTTAAAGAGCCAGCATGGTATAGTAGTTTTTATGTTAAGACCAGGACTCAGGGAGACCAGGATCTGAATCCCTGCTCAGTCATGGAAACCCACTGGCTGCCCTTGAACAAGTCACACTCTCTCAGCCTCACAGAAAGGTAATGTTGGCAGACCCTCTCTGAAAGAAACCTTGACAATAAACCCCTGTCCGGGTTGCATGAAGTCAGCAATTACTTGAAGGCACACAACTACAACTCCTTCAAAATTAACATTAAAACCTTGCATGTGTTTCAGTGCTCAGCCAACTTGGATGTCGTGATTAAAGATTGCATTCACTGGTGATGTGACAAAAATGATTTCATTTTCATATTCATGTTGAAGAGCGTTGTACAGGTTTAGAGTTTGTTATCACAAGTCAACAGCAGCTGGTCCAAATTTTTATGTAACGTATTGCCTGACCTGTTCTGTACAAATTGGAAATAGAGAACTGTTTACCCAGCCGCCTGGCAAAACTTCCCTTGCGAGGGCTGGCTCCACCTGTTTGCCTTGGTCGACCTCTCGCTTCTCCCATCAGCTCTGCCCTCTCTTTTGTATGTGGACTATCATGAGAAGTCTGCTCAGGGCTTTATTGGTTTGCAACCTGCTTGTCGCACAAAAGAAAAGCAGCTGCTGGGCAGGTGGGAGAAGCAATTGCTTTTCTCATTGAAGGACTGATTCTTATGTGCGACAGTCAATGCTCCAAGGAGACCCAGTTGCTCAGAAACAGAAGTGGCAGCTATCAACCTGGAATAGCTGCAGGAGTGCTGTGTTGGGGCCCAGATGTTGGACCTGGGGGCGGACGGGTGGAAATCCAAATTCTAGTCCCCATCAGAACATTAAATATATTTTGCATTTACCACCATCAACTTTGAATTATAGCAGGCCTTTGAACAATAGGCTTTCAGCCTTCATCATCAGCTACAGCCCTGTCTTGCAAACACAGGCAGCAGTGGTTTCTTTGACTGAATCAACTATCTGTAGTGCAACCCTTTACTATTATCCTTTCCAGTGAGTCACATTGTGACACAGTATGTCCCAAGTACAACAGGCTCCGTCCAGTCATCTTTGCTTCTAGTCTACACAGACAGGCTTAATCTGGAATGTTGGTGTTTCATTTTAAGAGCGCTTGACAAAATGAAGTGTGTTCAGGGGAGGAGTGCAGGACAGCGAGGAACATGAAAACCATAGTGCATCCTAGCAAATTAAAAAGGAAAAAGAGAAAAACAGAGCAAGAACCTAGCAACTATAGTTTCAAATTTATGCTCACAAGTGCTAAAGTCTCAGAAGTTAAGAGTGGCTTATGCACACACATACAATTATCTCAACTCTCAGTGTAGCTCCTTGCCTTTCCTTGGAGCAGCAAAAGGAAGCAAATGCACAGAAGTTAGTATTTTCTCAGTGCAGAGGTTCAGTGAGCTGGCCAGGGAGAAGAACATGCATCATGACTTTTGTACCTTTTAGGATGAGACACATCGCTTTGACATTTGATCCTCTAACCTTACCTCTCCCTTCACCAAGAGAAGAAGAGCAGCCAAAACCAAATGTTGTTAGAAACAATTTTTATTTTTTCTCTTTAGTGTGCGAGTGAATTGTCTTCTCCACTTCATTGATGGTCAGTTTATGCCAGAAGTAAATTGGTGGAAGGCCAGAATGTCATGCTGTTCCCCTCAACGTGTGACCAGAAGTTAAAACAAATAGGATGCCCTGATGGAGAGGGCAGATTCCAACTAACAGAGATATCATGGAGTGGAAAGAGCCCAAAATTAACTCCACCTTCCCTTGTGTGTCTGGTTTCTGCACAAAACAGTAGGAGACAGCCATTTGAAAACCTTCTACAACCCACTAAGGCTGTATTGAGGAGGAAGTTGAACATTTCCCGTTACACAGAGCATGGCCACAAAACTCCAGAATGGAAGTCACTTCACACCAGATGTAAGGCTCCTTTCCAAAGCCATAACTGAGAATACTGTTCCTGCAGCTTTGCTCCTTATCCCCGGCTGCGCAGAAGGAGACGTCCGAAGGCCCCCTCTGCCTTCTCTCCTCAGCAAATGATCTCATGTTTGGATCCCTCAAATGCTTGAGAAACCTCTGGTTTTCTAGGGCAATCCTACACTTACTGGTTCAGTGTTTTTTGGGCTGGTTTGGGCCAATATATTTCAATGTAGCATAACTTGGTTTGCTGATCATCTCCATACCCATCAGTGGTTGCAAGGCTTCTGGTACTCGCACACTTCCATCCTTGAGGTAAAAGGGAAAGAGAAAAAAACAGAGCTGGGTTAGGACACTATGAAGGCCCAGTACCTGTAGATGCAACATAAAACATGACCAACAGAGTTTCTGTGGCCTTAATTCAACAATAAGAGGATAGCCATATTTTAGAACATCTTTTCCCCCCACCTTAGGTCTGCCTGAGACCCTCCCAAATTGGAATTCAGTCCCTGAGTCAAAAATATAGGTCCCCACCCCCTGCCATATAGACATTTTAAAAACAAAATGCTGGAACAAACCTTGCATTGGTTGGATTCTAAAATGGCAATGAGCATCCGGGGGATGGCACAGGCAGTGCCATTGACCTGCCAAGGAATAAAGCATGCTGGAAGAGGTCAGACATCACTGGCACAAAGGTCCCCTTTGGCTCATGTAGCCAAGGGGAGTCTTTCCTTCTCTCCTAACCCCTACCCCCTCCAATCTGTATTTCTGCCCACAGATACTGCCCTGGCTGAGCTTACCGTATGTGCATAACACAACTGCCCTTCCTGATTGTAGTACATGACATTTAGCCTCCGGCTCTGGTAGTCTGTGCAGTTGGAAGCACTGGAGATCTGGCAGGGTGGGGTTGAAAGGAAAAAGGAACACGGTTGTTATGGTAGAGGAATCAAACTAGAGCATTCTGGGAAATTTCAAAAGAATTTCGTCCATCTAGGCTGCAGCCTGACCTATGGAAGAAATAGGACTCGGGGCACAATGAGGCAGATGAAGAGGCGCAGCTTAGTTCTTCACATTTCCTACCATGTTGATTATCAATAGACTGCAAGAAGGGGAGGAGGAAAATTCTGGCCTTCAAGGGAATCTTTCACTTTCACTCTCTATCTCTTACACACACACAGACACACACACACAGAGAGAGAGAGAGAGAGAGAGAGAATCTTTTTACAATCTTCCAAATAAATGAATGTGAGAGGAAAGTGAAACAATGCACTCAAAAACAAAACAGCAGTGGGGTCATGGAAGGATGCTGCCCTTGGACTTTGGACCTTGCCCTCTTCCACACAAAAAACAGAAGGGGGTTTCCTTGTGTGAGCAACATTGCACAGAGAAAAGAAATGAACTTTATAGACCTGAAATTAATACCCTTTACAAAAATAAATAAATCTCTGAAACCCAACCATGTAAACCAAATCCACAAGCACTGTTGCACACCATCCACCCACGCCCTAGTTTCAATCTGACAAAAACACTCACCTCTCCATACTTTCCCCTCCCTGGCATCCAGGCCTCAATGTCGAACTTCCTGTAGGCAGGAAGGCCCAGTTCCTGGGTGGGCATATCAAGAACCCTGTCAGTAAAGAGAGCATGATCAGGCTTGGATGTGTTGGCTATGCTGGTTGGGAATACAGGAATGAATGGTTATGCTGGCTATGGGATTCTAAGAGTCATAGTACAAAACTCAATTTTCCAAGCTTTGAGGCTGACAAACAGTAGCAGTCCCTCTGGTTTGGAAAACCGTGCCCAAAGAAGCACCTACCTTTATCTTTTGGGGATCAAGCAAAGGGTCTTTTGAGAGCCAGCATGGTATAGTGGAGTGAGTGGTGGGCTAGGACTCTGAGAGAATAGGATTCAAATTCCTGCTCAGCCGTGGAAACGGGCCTTGGGCAAGTCCCACTCTCTCAGTCACAGAGGAAGGCAATAGTAACTTCCTATGAACAAATCTTGCCAAGAAAAGGTTTGCCTTCAGAGTCATCAAAGTCGGAAACAGGAATCAAACCTTGTACATTCAAAATAGAACACCCTGGTCTGCTGTGACCACTGGTTGTCTCACTTAGCAGCCCTTCTCCCCCACAACTGCCCACTACCGCAAGTGGCCAGCATGGATCCCATAGATAACATTGGAAATCTGCACCCCTCCTCACTTGAAGTGTAGCCCCAATTCAGAAAAGAGCTCTTTCTGCAAAGTCAGAAATTCCTCTAGCAAGGCCGCACTTTCCAATCCAGTCTCATTGGCAGTAACTCCAAACATTTCCACCTGAGTTGTAAGAAAGAAAGGGGTTAGTTAGCCACAGTGGTAGGGGAACATGTACCCCTTCACCCATCCTAAGATACATTCATGATATGGAGTCCACCATCCCTCCCCCTACTACTTTTCCCATTTAACAATGCCTTACCTTGGCAAACTGGTGCACTCTATACAGACCCCACGGATCCTTGCCTGTGTCTGTTTCAGCTCTGTAACACGTACTTGAACATACCGTTCTGGCCAAGGCAAAAAGAGATCATGATTCATTAGCCAATAGTCAAGACAGCAGAAGGCACAGAAATGAACAGCAGCTAAAACTGGGCATGGGTATACCACAATGCCCTAGGAGGGCAAAATACCACTTCCTGAAAAGTCTCAACTTTCATGTAAGTCAAACAACTTTCTATCCCTCATGACTGCAAAAGTATGCTTGAAAATAGTTCAGGAGCCAGAAAGGTTGTCAAGGACAATTATCAGCAGAAGGGTTTTTTTGGGCGGTTGAAGAAAAAAAGGCCTTTGAGACCACAGCTCCTTGTCTTGCTATACATTAAGAGGAAAATAAGAATAAAATATGCAGAAGAGCAGAAATGGGTGTTTGACAAATGTATTCATGATGCAGAACCCAGCTAGTCTTGGTGAAGGCTTCAAGTTGCATGGGTGGGGGGAAAAACCTGAGTTCATGTTAAGTGCAAAAGTACATACAGTCCTGACTGACTGACAGATCTCTGCACTGAGACCCAGCGATTTTTCTAGGAGAGAAGGTCAGGAATTACTCAATTTCCTTGTGCCAACACTGGCCTCAACCAGACATCCCTTCAGTATAGTATAAATATCCACATGCGGACAAGGACTACACTGAGCCATATACCCTCCCCTTGACATACTGTAAAACCTCTGAAGTCACTCCACAAGGCCATTCCGTGCTTCATAGAAAACGAGCATCATTGGAGAAGTGGCTGACTATTTCCTCATAGCCAGATGCACAATGACTACAGAAGTGCTGAGATCCCTGGAGAACATCCACTAATATCAGTACTGACGCCATCATTGACCATTCAGCTATGGGGATGTAGCCAGATGCTTCTTCAACTCTGTCTCTTGCCATGAAGCACAGTATGGCAGTGCAGGGCAGCTTTAAGCACTTTATGGTAAATCGAGGTGGATTACCAACCCAGCAAAACCAACCAACCTATGGTGTGAAGGGAGGAGTTGGGTAAGCCTGGTTGAAGCCAACCATTCACAGCTCGGGGAATGCTGTGAAGGTGGGCTCATAGAAAGAAAGGACACAAAACTAAAGCTTATCTCTGACAGAAGGCAAATTGGAGAAAGATGGCCTAGACATAGGGAAAGGATTGCAGAGAGAGATAGGGGAAAGATGGCCTAAAGCTGACTCTCGTGTGGACTAGCTCTTGATTATTCCACCAAAGGAAATCCTCACCTGACAGGCATATCTTTGAGATCTACTGCATGATCCATAAAGTACCCTGGTGGGAATAAAAAGAAGTTGAAAAGGATTTGGCTAAGAAATAGGGGATATAAAACAATTTCTTCCTCCTTCTACCCATCACCACCCTCTTTCTCACTGAAGATAAAGACAGAAAGAGGTAGTCTTAACCATTCATGCTTAATGTTTTTAACACATCAGTTTCACTTCCACATTTTCAACCATTTACTCTCCACTGAGAATCTGAGGATGTGTGAAATAATATATATCCAGAATGCTCAAACTGAAAATAAATCCCTGGATGCCTTATCTCATTCAATTATGTTTCCTATGTCCTGGATTGCAACTCTCATAATTTGTAGGCATTCTTTTCCCTAGAGGTCCTCTTCCACCCACAGGCTAAAACTTCTTCTCCCTTCTAGTTTTACCTGCAATTCCAACCTCAGATGTGCCTGCCAGACTCAGGTCTTCAAAGCGGGAAGGGTCTATGTTGTACAACTGGGAGGGACTGGCATCAGAAAGCATGCCACAGCCTTCCTGGTGAGCAGAAGGACAAAGACACCACACATGTGATACTGCCCAGGGCAACATGCCATTTGGCCTATTCAGGTATCCAGGGCACAGCCACTGACACAGATTTGTGTAGGAACCTGGCAGGAAGGTAAGTAATGCTAGCTGAAGCTGGCAGAGAGAAGAGGGCAAATAAAAGACCAGTGGGAAACCTCAAGCTCTGGAACCAAACTTGGCCCTTTTGGGATACAAATCTGGCCCTCTAGGATTCCCCCAGATGGCAGCCCCTTCTTTACATTTCTGTTCAGATCATTCATAACACTCTCTTCTGTGAGCAGCTAGGTCCTCACTAGGTCTCAATGACTTAATAAGAGAATAACTGCCTATAGGCTTTGTAAATGCCAAGGAAGTACTAAGACTTAGAACCATAGCTCATCTTTCCCCACCCCTCCACAGCATTGGCAGGAGCAGCAGACAGCAGGGATGCTCAAGGTGCATGCATGCATGTCCATGCACACACACATGGTTGACAGAAACATCCTTAGAGTCACACAATATTGCTGCCCTGGAAGCTTTCACAGCACAGAAAGAGAAGGGAAAGGGGAAAGAGTACTCACAAACACAGCTCCTTTAAGCAGGTCTGGAACACTCATTGGGATGAAGCCCTACAGTAAAAACAAAGAAAAGACAAGCAGCTGCAGAAACACGGTGTCATGCCATTGCACCGGGCTTCTCATTTGTCCCTACATATTACAATATAACTATATTTATATATGTACTAGCTTGCTTTAAAGCCCATGTTTCCTACCTTCATTATACTCTATTTGAATTATGTAGTAAAGAGGTTTTAAACCTAAAGGTAAACAGAGACACAGACAGGGTGATTGTGCTAGCCCTGGGGCTGAGCAAGAATTTTCCTCTGTCTTGGGTGAACAAGAGAGGGACCGCACACTTCCAAACCTGTGAACATAATCCCATAAATTCTGGAAGGCTAACCTGTTATGGGACATAACCCCCAAAGGAAAGACCCATTCTTGAGAAAGAGAACCAATGGGTTCAAATTACAACAATTTTCACCTAAACATTAGGAAGATTTTCTTGACTGTAAGAGCTGTTTGGCAGTAGAATGGACGATTTCAAAGAATGGTGGACTCTCCATCTTTGGATGACTTTAAACAGGGGATCATCCAGGAGCGCTTTAGTTGTGTATCCCTGTATGGCCCCTGTGGTTCCCTTCAACTACAAGATTCTCATTTGGTGGGCCCCTAACCAACTCAGTGGCTCGCTTTATGGCTGATGATTGCTGGGAAATGTGGCCACAAATACTAGACAAGGCACACCTCGGACAGGCCTAGCCTTGCACGTTTTACATGTCCTTGTGCAATATTACTGAACCAAAAGGAGTTATATCTAAAAAGGTAAGAGATATCCAGTAGGAAGTGCTGTTTTGTACAGTTAAGACACATCATTTTCTGTACCTTTTTCATTAATTTGTTGAGAGCAAACTGTACCAGGGCTTGTTGGAGCATGGCTCCTGCCCCACGGAGGTAGTATGACCGGTTACCAGAGACATGTGACAAGCGCCTGGAACAGTAGAAGAAGAGAAGGAGAAATATATTAATGAGTTTCTTGGGATGTAGCCTGATTTGCTCCTGTGAGCTCTCCCTGCTTTGGGGTGAAGTGCAGATAATCTATGAAGCCCCTTCCAGGTTCACAAACAGCTTAAAGACAAAATCCTTGGCATTTCTTTGCTCTCTGACACAATTAGCCTAAAAGTGCAGATGAGGACCAAACTTCTTTTTTTATGTGCTGTAGAAATGTACATACTGCACAGGTTTATTGTCACAAGATGTGGATACAAACTGTGCATGCATGCTAACACAAATCAGTCAGTTTTAAAAGAGCTGCTAGATTAGTCACCCCACTGTCATAGTTCTTATTCTTCTTAATGGTGAAATAAACAAACAGTCCAAGGAAAACAGTACCAAAAAGTAACTTTCCCAAACTCTGCCTTAGCTTATGTGCTGCCAACATGTTACATGCTTGGCATTCAGAGGACCACTTGCCAAACCAGAGTCATATTGTACTCAGAAACAACCACCTGCAGCTACACAAGAGTACTAACTCATTTGAGTTCAGGACAAGATCAACCTTCTTCTATGAGAGGCAAGCCTACCTGTCCTGCTTGCTTTGCCCCAGGGCTAGAGAGAACTTTGTGAAATTGGGAAAGGAGAAGAAAGAAGCTTTCTGTTGGAAAATCCCAGGGGGCAAAAGCTTCAGCTCAAAGGGAAAATATGAAATATTTATTCCTGTTTTGGGAAGGAGAGGGACTTGCAATCAGCTAATGAGTGCGTGCAGAGTCTGGAAATATCGGCTCAAAAGGAACCAGGCAAAAATACAGGTGGAGCATTCATTGCTGTCTGGATCAAATGCAAAGCTTCATCTGGTAAATACTCTGGGTCCTGTGACCAATCAGCTCTTTTCAATGCTCCTTCTACCCACACAAGTATGATGGAACAATAACTTTTCCTAATGTGTTTTCAGGAAGTGCTGATCTTAAACGGACTGAAACTGGCTTCCATGGATTTGAACTCATTCTTAAGAAGCACTGATGGAGTACAGCATTAAGCCACAGGTATTTAAGAACAGTTGTGGGAGTGGGATCAGAGTGTGATGGGATACAGATAGATGCAAACTGAGACCCTAGTAATAAAATTTCAAAGTAGTGTATAAGGTGACGCAGGTCTGTCAAGCAGCTAGACTGTGTGAAAGTCTTTTTAGATTGTAAGCCTGAGGATGGGGAACTGTCTAATTAACAATTTTGTACGCTGATCTGACAGCATTTCTAAAGAGCAAGGTATACATACAATAAATAAATAAAATTTAGTGGTGACAACATATGCACGAACATGGCAGCACATCCATGTGCATGCATTGCCATTAAATAACATGGGGCATGGTGATCGGCAGGCGATCAAATCTGTGAATATTCAAGTATTTTTAAAACATTTCTCTGCCAGTAGATGGCACAACTGCTCCATATTCTTCAGCTTAAAGAAAAAGTAATACATGCTGTCTATCCAGTTCCTTTTCAGAATGCCCTATAAAATATTTGAGTGGGGTGAGAAAGATAGAGAGGAGTTTTGCCTGTTAATAGTGATCCTCCGTAATAAAGACCACAGTCTCTCATACTGACCTTTGCCTTATGATTCCCAGTTCTTCTCCAAGTTCCAGATGTCCTTTCACCTGGAAGTCAAATGCTGTTAAAAAAAACAACAGAGCAGAGAGGTAAAAAGAATGAAACCAAGAATAAGAGGAGGCTGCCAACAGGTCTAACTGTTCAAGGAGGGGTAGAAAGCTCTGGCAAACCTGGAGGCAACTTTTTTGACCCCCTTATCGCCATGCTTAGAAATGGGCGAAAAATACAGAACAATCAAAACCAGAAGTGACTGGACATCTATGTCTGGCTTTGATTGGCAAGGATGGCACAGACTGAGAGCTCCTGTGTTCTGTGCCATCCTTGGAGCTCTCTATAAGCAGAAAAGTAAATTTTGTACTATTTTTCTTTCCTGAAGAGGCTTCATGGGAGTCTCAGAGAGGCCAAAAACATTGTTAGGCCTGCCTGCAGCCCACATATCTCCGTGGCAGTAGAGAAAGGGCAAACTCCACGGTAAGCAGGGAAGGGAGTTTGGCAACCCTGACCTCACCCCTTGCAAGCTGAGGATCCCCTTTCCTACTTCTTACCTGGTTTCGTTCCAACTGTCTCCACCACTTTTGCTTGGCTCTCGTCTCCAATTGGCTGCAGGAATGAAAGGTTAGAGGGTAACGCACACAAAAATGAGATGAGCTATTTCTGTTCTTGCCATGGGAATAACTACTGCCTTCAAACGAAACAGTTACATTGGCTCTTATGGGATGGGAGAACACGGGTCCCAAATTTGCAGCAAGCTTTGAGCTTATCTATACTATTAATAGTGATATTGAAGCTATTCACAGCAATTCATATTAAGAGGCCACACATTCCCCCATTCAGAGGTTGTGCTGGTGTAAAATAGTGAGCTTCCCCAAATTATTTTTGGCCACAAAGAGACCCATGAGTGCTCCTGTTTTATCTGCAGTGGAGGGACTGATCAAGGTAACCTCAACAAGGGGAGTATGTTCAACTAAAGAGGCACTATTGGATCTTCCTGGCCATGTCTCCAAAATTTTAGGATGCTTTGCCCATTCCGAGCCCCTACATCTTCCGGGTTCTACACGCTGTCTCTTTACCACATCAGGATGGGTCCTGTTGGGCAGCCTGAGGGCAAGCAGGTAGTATTTTTCATCTAGTTCCACCTCCTCCTGACGCAAGGCATTGAGACGAAGGCGGAGATCCCTCCCTTGCTTCCGCAAGGCATTGTAAAGAGGGAGCTGGACAGGAAAAGAGAAGGAACACCATCAGAGTCGCATTAGCTTGGATTAAAGAAACAAACCTCAGTCCAAATGTTTAACAGCACCAAGAAAAGGAGAGGAACTCTTGGGAAAAGTGGGTAACAGGGTACTTTCTCAGAGGAATTGATTTTTGGCTTAATTAACTTCAATTTCCAAGTCAACTTGGATACAAACAACTCCTTTGCATCTCTCAGTACAAGCTGCTGTGGCATGACACCAGGAGGGTTTTTTAGTCCTGCTTCGGAGCTTCCCACAAACAGGGCATAAGAGGAAATAAAATGCTTCCCTGTTGCCCTTGCCAGTACAGGCAATGGTACTGAATGCTAGAAGTTTCAGTCCAACATATGGAGGACCACAACATTCCTACTTCTGCTACAAATTTGATTTAGTTTATGTAGTTAAAAAGAAAGAAAGAATATATCCTTACTGATTGCAAAGTATTGCTGTCTTGAGTTTTCTGTAAAAAAAGAAGGCAAAACAGTAGGTAAAGAGGGTTTTTTAAATTCAAAATGTTATAATTAGAAACAGTTACGCAGCACACAACTCAAAATATCTACAAATGGTTCTAGCTCTAACAAAACTACACAACAAACCTAATAACTAGGATTTAGGGCTAGACATTCCCACTGCCTTTTTATTAAAACAAACCCAATTTTTCCAATTCTCATGTTTGCAACAAAACCCAAACTAGGTATAATCAACAAAGAGACACACACTTAGTTATGTATGTTTTACACATACAGTATTTACACATGTTTTCACTAGCACTGGTCATGTTTCATGGATTTTCCATGACAGTCACCATCTTATAGACTTACCACAAGATTTCGCACACTTTCAGCAACTTTCTCTTTTTCAGCTTCGTATTTTGCAATCTCTTCTTGCACTTCAAGAAGTTTCTGCCAGGTAGCAACCTGGTCGGCCATCGAATTAAAGGGATAAAAAATAACACAGCCCAACTTTAATTTCATAAGATTATTAAAGAAGAGAAAAAGCAGACATGGGCATGTGCCCTCCTACTTGAAACTACTGTACCAAAAAGAGAGAGAGAACAATGGGAAACAGCAGTGTGTTGTTTATATTGTGTTTAGGCATAAATTTGGAAGCCCTTCCCAAAACACTCCAAACACTTGGGAGCCACAAAACGCTGACAAGGTTTCTGTGTATTTAACTGCTCCGTGACTAGGGAGAAAAGGCAGATATTAACACAAGGTACACCTGAAGGTTTTTGAAATCCCATAATCACTCACTATCAGCCATGCCAGTTAGAGTGGATGGAAACTGTAGAGCAAGTACATTTGGGGGGTCAACAGTGGCTGATGATTTATTTAGCAGACATATAGCATTGCCCAAGAACAGCATCACAAGGGAAGAAAAAAGGTTGACCCACTAAATTCTGGCACACAGACAACTCTGCCTTAACAGAAAAGGAAACAAGCATTAATGGGACCAGACTGCCTTTGACACAGGCTCAGAAGTACACTCCACCTCATTATTATTTCATAGATTCTGCCATGAGGAAACATGAGGAAACAGTAGCCCAGTCCTAAGAGGAGGGAGGCTCTACCTCAGTGACACAGAAGTTATAGCAACAGCAACAGTAAGGACATTTCAATACAGCTTATCAGTGAAAGAGCATTTCCTAAGCAGTTGACAATCTGTAAAACAAATTGTCCCCATCAATTTTACCAACCTACAAAAGGATGGAGGGCTGAGTGGACCCTGGAGCCCTGCCTGGGATCAAACTCACAACCTGTCCCCAGGTGCAATTCCCAGCATCTCCAAGTACCACTAGTAAATGTCAGACCTTGGAAACATTACTGGTTAGAGGACTGTGGGAGTTGCAGTCCAACAAAATTACTCTTCTAGGGATGCATCGACACCAGTGATCCCCAAACTCTGGTCGTCCAGGTTTTGGGACTTCAGCTCCCAGAAGCCTCAGCCATGTTGGCCAGTAGTCTGGGATTGTGGGAGCTGTAGTCTAAAACCCCTCAAAGAGCACAGTTTGGGGACCACTGATGTAGAGGCACCCTCTAAGCAATGCTGAGGCCCAAAGGCCATCTGTCTGCTTCGGGCTCAGGGGCTTTCCCATGGCCCAGCCTTTCCCAGCCCAGCCAACTCACAACATGGTGGAGGTCCTGGGGTCCCAGGGGCCCCTTCCGCCTCTCCAACTCCTTCTCGGCCTCGCCCAGCCGCCCCTTCAGGGCCTCCACGTCCAGCCGGGGCCTCGCCGTCCAGCCGTCCCTCGCGTGGTCGTAGAGGCGGCTTCTCACCCCGGCCGAGGCCGCCCGGCTCCCCTTCCAGAGCCCCCCTCGCAAAGCTAAGCAACGCCGCCCCAGACCCCGGCAGAGCCCCATGGGCGCCGCCATCTTGGTTGGTCATGTGACACGGAGAGGGCCCGCCAATGGCAGAGCGCGCCTCGGCCGACGTTCCAATCACAACGCAGCCGGGCCCGCCTCCGCTCGATCTGGTTGCCATGGAGATTGAGATGTTGGGCCTACAAGGTGTGAAGGAAGCCAGGAGCCAAACTTTATTGGATGTTCAAACACTAATAAAGCTCTAACTCCTCAGACTTCTTCCTGTGTGTCGAAATGCAACCTTTATTACATACAATAGCCATAAAATTCAGCAATAAAGTGTATTTATATCATTCTGTCACGGAACCATCTTTTTAGGCCTCTCCACCCCATAAACTACACACACACACACACACACACACACACACACACACACACACACACACACACACTGTGTGTGTGTGTGTATATATATATATATATATATATATATTGTCATGGAACCATCATTTCAGGCCTCCCCACCCCATAAACAACATATACTACACACACACACTGCATTTTATATATAGTATGTGTACATATATTCTATGTGTGTATAAATATATATATACATACAATTGTGTCATGGAACCATCTTTCCAGGCCTCCCCATCCCATAAATTACACACACACACTCTCTCTCTCTCTCTCTCACACACACACACACACATATATATATACTGTATTTCATTCATATATATATATATATATATATATATATATAGTGTGTGTATGTATACAATTTTGTCATGGAACCATCTTTTCAGGCCTCCCCAACCCAACCCCATCCCATAAACAACAATATACTACACACACACACACACTGCATTTTATATATAGTGTGTGTACATATATTCTGTGTGTGTGTGTGTGTATAAATATATATATATTTACATACAATTGTGTCATGGAACCATCTTTTCAGGCCTCCCCACCCCATAAACAACAATATACTACACCTACACACACACATATTGTATTTTATATATAGTGTGTGTACATATATATAGTACTCTGTGTGTGTGTGTATTGTGTGTGTGTGTGTGTGTGTGTGTATTGTCATGGAACCATCTTTTCAGGCCTCTCCACCCCATAAACTACACATACTATATATATATATGTGTATACACACACACACACACACACACATGCCCTATAGTATATCATGTATATATGTGTGTGTGTGTGTCTGGCTGG
>NC_056530.1:21671594-21725776 GCF_019175285.1 Sceloporus undulatus
AAGAAAGATAAAGATATTACAATGCCTCTTTATGGCAATTTTCTTTTCTTATCCCAACCTTTTAAAACCTGTACTCTTCAAACTGGCATTTTTATTCCAGCGTCACATGTATTTTTATAGCTACGTTATGTATTTCTTTTCAAGATTATCTCTGCTGGTTTGTTCTTGTACTGCAGCTGTTTTTAATATATATTTTAACACCTCCCTTCCTTCTTTTTATCCTAAACCTTTATTTTATTATTTTAAAGGTTTTGGGTCTGTAACCAAGTCCTTTCAGATTCCTTTGTGATGAGCCATTCCGGTAAAGGATATTGTATATTCATGCTGAATCCATTACAGTATTTCCCTACCTCTTGGGATCCCCTTTGTAACTCTGCAAACAAAGCTGACATTTCCAAGCCCGAGTCCATAAATAGATGCGAAAGCGTTGGCAATTTTGTCATCTTCTTTAAAAACCAGCCATTTTATTAATGTGTTTATGTGCCTTTTTCTCTTTTCTCATCCACTTTCCCAAGGGTGTTTCCTATACTCACGCGTGACTTCTGCTCCTAGCACCCAGGCCTCCAAATAACACCCCTTTGAGTTTATTTTCTGACTACGAAATGAGAAACCTTTAACCCCGCAATGGAGTGGGAGAAACCATCCACCCCACAATCGATTGGGAGACTTATTATTATTTGACTCAACTCAGTGATCATGAAGAACGTGCAGAAGAACTCCAGTTTCAATAAGGCCCATATGATCGCCAACATTTCATGGATGAAAAGCAGGACAGATGTGGCCAAGCGACAGCAGAATGTGGTCAAACTGGCAAGAATTATTAATGAGGAAGAACAGCCAAGCTAGGAAAGCTTACAGCAGTTTGCTTTTCCCTGAGCCTACTGGGAAAGGCAAGATTTCCTCATCTTGCTGGACATCAGCAACACTGATGTGAACAATTATATATTGCTTCACATCAGGTGGTCTTTTGGTGCTAGATCTTGCCTTCTTCAATCTGGTGCCTTCCAATGTGCTAGATTATAATTCCCATCGTCCCCCACCTACATGAGGATTAATGGGTTCATTATTTTATTGCATGTGGTGTCATGGTCTAGGGCACTGGTTCTCTACCTATCATCCTGCAGATGTTATGGACTTCAAATCCCAGAATCCCTGCCCATTAGGCATATTGGCTGAGGCTTCTGGAAGCTGAAGTCCAAAAACATCTGGACGTCCAAAGAAAACTGGTCACTCTAGGACTCACATCATCAGATGCATGCAGCATTATTATTTATGTGTTTAATTATTTATTTAAGTGATTATTCTGTTAATTATATTATTTATTATATTATATTATATTAATTTGTGTCCCGCTTTTCTCCCAAAATTGGGACTCCAAGCGACTTGCAGTCTAAAAATTTAAAATTATTCTCAGTCTTAGGTCAAGGAATATTAATAGTAAACCATGAGGCCAAATTACAACAAAGTTGTCACTAGTCACAATTCTACGGCTGCGTCTGCACTGCAGAAATAACCCAGTTTGACACCACTTTAACCACCATGGCTCATTGCTATGGGATTCTGGGGCTTGTGGTTTTGTGAGATATTTAGTCTTCTCTGTCTGAGAGATTGCCTGCCAAAGCAAACTACAAATCCCAGAATTAAAGTGGTGTCGGAGTGGATTATTTCTGCAGAGCGGATGCAGCCTCGGTTAAGCTTCTTTATACAATACACACAGAGTAAGCATTTACAAGAGCAGAAGTGGATGCTAAGATAACAATCCAGGCTTTGTGTTAATTATCACTCGAAGTGAGAAAGGAAACCCTCTTCTGGGTTTAAGCCTAAGCAAACAGAATCAAACCTCTTGATAAGAGATACATGATGCTCCTAACACACTGAATTGATGACTCTTCTTGGCTTATAAGTGGGTTGTCCATGCTATTAACAAAGTACAATTAGAGCATATGGGAGGTTAGGAGTTTCTGGAAGACAGAATTTTATCTTCTAGCAGCACAGCAAGAATAGCCTGGTTTCTAGGGAGCTCCGGTTTAAAAGATATAATTAATGTCAATAAGCAGTACTTAATTTGAAGAAAGGGTCAATCCTCTCCCTTGTTTTGAAAGCGAGAGCTGCTAGTTTCTAGATTAGGCATCTAATTTTTAATCACTTCTTCCCTCTGTCTTTCAGAGCAACTCAGAATGGTCGAAATCAGCAAATGAACATGGTTATTGTCTGGCTAAAAACACCACCTTCTGCTTTCCGCAGATTATGCTGCTTTAAAAGCACAGGCTCAGAGGAGCCAATTTTTTTCTGGTAAGTTGGCACCCTAACTATAGAAACTAACCATGAGGAGGAGAAAAGTGTATATATTGCAAAGGTAGGAAAGATGTTTTTTATCTGTTGTTACATAAATGCAACCAGGCTTGACATATCTGGACTATGCCAACGGGGTCCTGAGTACAAGGTTTTTGCTAATGTTTGGGGGCAGTTAGCTTACAGTTGTAAACCGCTTAGAGACTGCTTAGTGCAATATGAAGCGGTATATAAATGAAGCTGCTATTGCTATTGTTAAGCCTGGATTATGATTCTGAAGACTAGGGTTTGAATTCCAGCTTGGCCACAGAAACCCACTGGGTGATCTTGGGCAACTCACACTCTCTAAGCCTCAGAGGCTGGCAATGGCAAGCTCCCTCTGAAGATATGTGCCAAGAAAACCCCATGATAGGTTCACTGTGGTAGCCACAAGTCAGAAACCTTTGCCAAGAAGACCCCACGACAAGTTCGCCTTATGGTTGCCATAAGTCAGAAACCAAGGCACACAACAACAGCAAACCCCAAAATAAAAATAAGTACTTTCCCCAATTTTATCTTATATTCTCCTCTATCCTCCCCAGTTTCTTTCTTTCTTTCTTCCTTCCTTAAACTAAACACTCACAGAGTGCAACTCTTGTAATGGCAGACGCCTCACTTTGGGGGTGACATTTTCCTGTGTTGGTTCATTTTTTGCACCTTTCCCCCTGACCTTTGAAAAGTAAACATCCACAGCCTGCCTTTCCACTAATGGCACATACAATGTGCTGTGAGTTATTCCTCGCCTCCACAAGCTGGACTCCCCTTAGCAGCCCTTCATTTCTGTGTATGAGACTAGATGAGTTTCAAAACAGCCAAGAAGCATCTTGGAGGATGCGCAACCGCAAAGCCCCAGAGGAAGATGCACATGCGACACACGTTCCATGGGCCCCAGAGGGAGAAGTTGAGAGAACCTCCACCTCCTGGTACTTCTTCGCCCCCATCCCTCTTCCTCCCATCATCATCATCATCATCATCATCATCATCCCCCTCATTCTACTACTCATATGTCACCCACTCCTCCTGGCAAGGCGGGGGAGAAAGTGCCTTTAAACCCCAAGCAGTGCCAACCCAAGCAAGATCGGAGACGGATGGCAAAGAGAGGCAGAAGGAAGGAGAGAGAAATCACACTCACCTTTGCAGGTAAGAGAGCTGGTTGCCTTTTCATTCTAGTAAACAGAGCAAGACTTCGGGTCTGTTTTTCTTTTGTGCTCGGTGGCACATGAAGTGTGTTTCTGTGTGTTCATCTTTGACGGCTGCCTCTGGTCTTAAGTTCTGAATTTGAGCACACTTTGGGATGTTTGTGAAGGCCTTGGCATCTTCCCGGTTCATTTCGTTTCTTTTATTATGGCAAATAGCCAGCATAATAAATCCAATAAAAACATTACAAAATAATCAACTAGGTATAATGCAATGGGAAGTGGGGCTGGGGAAGGAAAACCTTTCTTTCTTTCTTTCTTTCTTTCTTTCTTTCTTTCTTATGCTTTTAGCCACAACCCTGTTCCAAAACTGTTAGTAGCGAGATGATAGTGTTATTATGTCCTTAATAGCCCAGTTTTTGTAGACATCAAGAGATAGGGAAAGTTCAGCAATATCACTAGTTAATGCTTACAGAGGCTACTAAAGATGGGATAAAAAAACAACTTGTCAACTGTGATAAGGTATATTCCTGAAACTGCATTCAGACTGGAGCTTGGAAAAGTTATTTTGGTGGAAGAAGCATCTATTCTGCTATTCTGGGGGATTTGGAAAGATGCAGTTCCCAAAAAGGAACATTTATTTCCAAGCACTGAAACCGATGGATGTATAGTTTGGAGTAGAGAGCCCATGTAAGGATTACAGGGGTGTATCCACACTGCAGAAGTAATAAAGTTTGGCACCACTTTAACTACCACAGTTTAATGATATGGAATTCTGGGAATTGTAGTTTGTCGTGGCGCTGGATTTCTCTGAAAGAGAAGGCTAAATGTCTCATTAAACTGCAGTTCTAAGAATTCCATTGGACTGAGCCATGACAGTTAAAGTGCTGTCAAACTGGATCAATTCTGCAGAGTGGATGCAGCCAATCTTGGACTAGGGAGACCAGGTTTGTAATGATCATTTGGTCATGGAAACCCACTGCGTATCCCATGATATGTTATGTTCTTTCAAGAAAACCCTATGCTCATGGAGTTATAAAGAGTTCCCATGAAGAGGAATTCATTTGAAGGCATGTAACACGAGAGCCGGCATGTTGTAGTGATCCAAGTGTTGGAATAGGGACTCTGGGAGACCAGGGTTCAAATCCCACTCTGCCATGGAAAGCCACTGGGTGACCTTGGTCATGTCACACACTCTCAGCCTCAGAGGAAGGCAATGGCAAACCTCCTTGGAAGAAACCTGGACAAGAAAACCTCACAATCGCCATAGCTCAAAAACAATTTGAAGGCACTCAACAACCACATTTTTGGAGTAGTGACATTAGGAAAATGATGAGATTTGGTTGTGAGTAAAATTGCTTGGGACTGGCCATAAGAAGGCAGGATGAGTGACCCTTATTAGCCTAGTCTTTTTTGCAACTGATTAACTTAATGTTTAAGAAAAGACACAGTACAGAACTGTTTCTGGTCCTGATGTATTGGTCTTTCCGACTATTCTGGTTTCTGCCTGGCTTTCTCCCCACCCCCATTGTTTTAATCAAATAAAAAGATGTTTATTTAGTTTATACATGAGAAGCAGACAGGAGATGTCTGTCTGCCTCCCTGGCCACAGCGAGGAGAAACACACAACAGAGAAAAGACCTGGAAACAGTCGGGGAAGTGAGCCAGTTGTAGGAGCGCGTTGGTGTCAGATGCTGAGCAGGAGTACAAAAGTGCACCAGGAATGCTAAGAGTTTAAATGATCTGAAAGTATGTGTAAGCTGCCATCGTCATCCTGCTGTGGGAGAGGTTATTCATTTTTGCAACTGGGGCCTAAGTGGGGTATTTTACTTTAATTATTTATTTAAAAGACATTCCCACGTACAAATAAATCGCTTTGCGATCCAAATTGATGGATCGGTTCGGCAGCAGAACCTGGATTCACACTACATTTGCCCTGATCGCATTTTCCTGCTGCAAAATAAAATAAGAGAACCCACTTGCGGTTCACATTGACGAGTGAATTGATTCAAAATGGACCCGCTCCAGCCGACCAAAGGGCAAATTTAAATCGATTCCGATCCGCATCTGGTTCATGCTTGCGCGGAATCGATTCATCCAAAAAGACGTGGGGGGAAATCAGTGGCAAAAAGGCCCCAGCTAAATGGGTCTGGTGAGTGGCTCCCCTCTACGAATTGTTTAAGCAATTTGGTTCAATTGCGAACCATGGTCATTTAAACTGGTTTAAACCAATTTGTGATCCGGTTTAAAAAGTAGTGAGAATGAAGCCCTGGTCTGTAAATCTACAGTGCTATATAAATAAAGTTTAATAATAATAATAATAATAATAATAATAATAATAATAGTAATAATAACAACATGGGAGACAAAGCAATGTGGCAAATGTATCATGGGGCTTTCGTGGCAAGAGTTGTTCAGATTAGGTTGAGCATTGCCTTCCCCTGAGGCTGAGAGTGTGTGACTTGCCCAAGGTTGTGGATTTCATGGCCAAGTTGGGAATCGAACCCTGGTCTCCAGAGTCATAATCCAGCACTCAAACCACTATGTGCTCTCACAATGGTGCATCTGCACTGTAGAAATAATGCATTGTGACACCTCTTTAACTGCCACGACTCCATCCTACACAGAATCTGCTTCTTTCCAACCAGACCCAACCCTTGAACCTCTAACTCCAATACATAGAGAGAGAGAAGTTAAAATGTAAGTGTCCTAAAAATAGATCCTTCCCATCTCATCCGCTGCTGCTCCTGAGGGCTCTCACGGGAACCAGATCCCAACAAAGCAGCGCTGGTGATGGCTGAGTGTAGCAGGATACTTTGTCAAGATGGGAAGAGGCTGGAAATGGAAGGGACGGCCTTTCTTTTCCTTCCGTGCTAAGTTTGGATGAGCATTTCCAGAGGAGGGTGACCAAAATGGTGATGGGTCTGGAAACCATGCCCTATGAGGAGCGACTTAGGGAGCTGGGTATGTTTAGCCTGGAGAAAAGAAGGTTAAGAGGTGATATGATAGTCCTGTTTAAATGCTTGAAGGGGTGTCATATTGAGGCTGGAGCAAGTTCTGCTGCTCTGGAGAATAGGACCCAGAGCAAGGGATGCAAGATACAGGAAAAGAGATTCCACCTAAACATTAGGAGGAACTTTCTGACAGTAATGCTGTGTGCATCATCCATTAGTCCCTTGCTTCTGCACAATGATGTTTACCTTGCTAAAAGCTGTCAGGAAAAAGTAAAATTGAAAATCAATGCTAACATCTCAGTGCCACTGCACACAAACAACTAGGAGTCGGATGCATTTTTAACTGGATGCATTTTTTTCTTTACAGAGAAATAGAGGTTCGATTGAACTGTGTTTTAACTTCTTAAGGTTTTTTAAAAATTGTATTGTGTTCTTGCTGCATGCTGCTTTTTAAAAGTTGTAAATGAGAGCCAGTGTGGCGTAGTGGTTTGAGTGTTGGACTATGGCCCAAAACTCTCTGCAGAAATAATCCAGTTTGAGACCACTTTAACAACCCTGGTTCAGTGCTGGTGAATCCTGGGAGTTATACTTTATTGTGGCACCAGAGCAATCTGACAGAGAAGGCTAAATGTCTTACAAAACTGTAATCCCCAGAATTCTCTAGCATTGAGTCAGGGCAGGGCAAAGTGGTCTCAAACTGGATTATTTCTGCAGTGTATTTTGGACCAATGACTCTGGGCATCAGGGTTCGATTCCCAGCTTGGCCATAAAACCCATTGAGTGACCTTGTGCAAGTCACAGGCTCTCAGCCTCAGAAGAAGGCAGTGGTGAACCTCCTGTGAAGAAATCTTGCCAAGAAAACGCCATGAAAACCTTAGGGTTGTGGTAAGTAAGAAATGACTGGAAGGCACACAGCAACAACGCCAACAACGGTTGATCAACTGGGATCTGCTATGGATGCAAAATCAGTTTTATGTGTGGAGTGTTTTAGGTTCTGGGGCAGCAAAGCAAGACTAAGGACTGTTCACTCAATATGTTTCTTGTGATGGTCTCTGCTCTCTCTTCCAAAGAAGGCTTCATCCCAGTGTGACATGGAAGTGAATGGAGATTTCCAGTTCCAAAGCCTGCTAGACAAGGAGTCGTGAGATGGGTGCCTCTCCCTGGCCTCATGCCTCTGTTGCAGCCAAAGCATGCGAGAATCCCTGGAACTCTTACTACTGTGTGCATTGCTCCAGAAGAATGCACAGGTAAGAAGATGAGGGACAAGTAGGTTAATTCCTCCTATCCCATTCTTTTGCTGTTCAGAAATTCAGTTTGGTTCTGCAAATTGTGTTGTTTTGTCCCCCTGAGCTGTTTTTATATACATAATAGAGAAGGGGTGCCATCTCACAATTCAGGGAAGGAAACATTTGTTCTTTAAGGCCAAGAGGCAGGGTCTACAACACAAAATTGGACAGCCTTAAGCTGTAGGTAACTTTCTGAAGTTTGATCCCAGTCATAAGGGACACTGGCCAATACACTGCCTAGTTTGCAGCCTTTCTGTGCCTCCCTGAACTCTGCTTTTCATCCTGGTTTCTTTTCCTTCCCTGCCACAGACTAGCTCCGTTGGAAGTTCAGCCAAAGATACATTTGCAGCATGGCAGCAATATCAGCAAGACTGCAGTCATAAGATGTTAGCGGATCCGCAGCCCACAGGTGAGAGAGCCTCCTCTTCAGCCCTATGCTTCCTAGTTTCCACCAATGCTGCAAACTTTCTGCCTGCAAAAGAATGACTCAACTTAATTTGCAACAATGGAAGTAAGCTGAGCACAAAGGTATAAAGTGGGAGGAGGAGAGAGAAACTAGGACATTTTAAAAGCAGCTTAAAAAGTGGGATGACAGAGAAGGAAAGAAGACTGTGTCTGCCAAATTGGGACAGTTGGAGCATATGCAGGCAGTTATGTTGTGAGAACTCACATTTCTTTAGACCAAATTGGAAAGGCCCTTTGAATACTATCTACCTTGATTGGGGGGGGGGGGGGGATTGGGGGTTTGCCACTCTCCTTCAGGCAGCAAAATGTCTCATGATGTCCCTGATAGCCATAGAAAACCATCTCCATCATCTCCATCATCATCTCTCTCTCTCCATCATCTCCTCAATCATCATTTCCATCTCCATCATCTCCATCTCCATCTATGTCATCTTCATCATCTCCATCTCTGTCCTCATCATCCTCATCATCATCTCCATCTCCATCATCTCCATCTCCTCCTCTTCTAAACCCCCTTTCAGTCCACCAGGTGAGCCAGTGGTCAGTCCACAATAACCCCTTCCTTTCCTCTGACCCATTTCTAGGCTTGGTATGCAACCGTACATTTGACATGTATGCCTGCTGGAGTGATGCCCTTCCCAACACCACTGCCAGGGTCCCCTGTCCCTGGTACCTCCCCTGGTACCAGCAAGGTGAGTTTGGTTTGATGACCCCTTAAATAGTTCCATCCTGAGGTCACCTGTCTTCTGTGGTGGGTGGTCCCCCTTCTCCATTGCACTGTAAGCCCCCTGACTGGCTACATCATGAAAAGGCATGAATCATTGGAAAAGACAATAATGCTAGGGAAGGTAGAGGGATATAGAAAGAAAGGAAGACCACATGCCAAATAGACAGACTCTATGAGGGAGGTCAGGGTCCTGAACCTACAGGACTTGAGCAGAGCAATGGATGACGGGGGCCTTGGAGATGTCTCATCCACAGGGTCACTATGAATTGGAGCTGACCCAAGGGCAGTTAACAACAACAAAAGGAAATAACCAACAGCTCAGGATTGTCACCATCTACTACTCCTCTGTCCTGCTTTCTTTACAGTACAAGGTGGCTTCGTGTTCCAGAAGTGTGGGGCAGATGGACAGTGGGTGGACGATGGGACAGGCCATCCTTGGCGTGATCACTCCCAGTGCGAAGCCCTCTATGAAGAGCTTCCCTTCCAGGTAAAATCATTGGGCTAAAATAGGGGTGAGAATCATGCAGCCCTCCAGATGTTCCCAGCATTCCTCAACACTGGATAATAGCTTTTGCCCACTTGGCCACACACTGATGTTGCTTGGCCACATATGTCCCAGTTTTGACCTGTGAAATGTAGGCGTTCACAACACACTGGGTGCATTATTGTCCGAGGGAAAGTAGTAAATCTGTTGTGGAGTTGACATTTGCAGATGCTGGTATTCCAGCTGGTGTCTGACCTTTGCTTCTGTTTCCTTCCAGAAGCATTTGTGGATTCTGGAGCAGTTCCGACTGATGTACACAGCGGGTTATTCCATTTCTCTGGTGGCTTTGGTCATGGCCCTGGCTCTGTTGTCAGCCTTCAGGTACATAGAGAAAAACCAATAAAGATATCAGATGGGAAGAACTAGCCAGTTGTGATGGAGGAATGGACTGGATTAAACACAGAAACAAACTCATAACAAGAACCAACAGCAGTTCTATCACTGTAGTGTGATATTCAGCTAAAATGATGGTGATGATGATGACAGTCATGAAGATAATATAGCAACAGCTCCCCCTGCTGGTAGCTAAAGAATAGCCATATGATGCAGGTCAATGGAGCTTGGGGCTGTCCAGTATACACTAGTACAAATATAAGCCTTGCCCCAAAAGAAATCCTAGATAATGGTTAGGGACAGAGATAATGTCACTGTTTGACTCCTCCCCAACTCTTCCTCTGATACTCCCCAGGAAACTTTGGTGCATCCGCAATTACATCCACATGAATCTTTTCCTGTCCTACATGCTGCGGGCAATCTCCATCCTCACCCGGGATGCCCTTCTCCGGTTGCGTTTCCCTGAAGACCTCCAGGATGAAGGAGACCTCTCCCGCCTTCCTATTGCACAGGTAACAGATCCCCATTCAATGGTGATATTCCAATGCATTCCAAGGAAACAGGTGGATAGCAAAGGTTGGAAGAGTCACTTTGTAAAGACTACAGCTCACAGAATCCCCAGCCTCCATGCTTTCTCCTTCATGGCTTTTTTGAGCTCTGGAAGAGAGGCATCAGGAATCAGAGAGAAAGTACTGTATAGTAAATGGTGGGCAAAGTGTGACTGTGGACCATATTCATTCTCAATTTTTTATATGTGTGCAAAACAACATTTTGTGTGTGTGTGTGTGTGTGTGTGTGTGTGTGTGTGTGAAGGCATTTCCACCACTTTTGGGTAGTGGCGGCCCAATTTATGCCCAGGAAAAGCCATTTTTGTAACTTGCACAGTTGCCCACCTCTATTATAATGGGTAGAGTCCTGGATCTAAGATCTGTGCCCTCTTTTTTCTTTCTGTTCTGTTCAGGCTGTGGGCAGCTGTCGCCTGGCACAGGTCCTCACCCAATACTGTGTCTGTGCAAACTACTACTGGCTTCTAGTGGAAGGACTTTATCTCCACAACCTGCTGGGATCCATGGCCTTCTCTGAAGAGAGCTATTTTCCAGGCTATCTGTTTGTTGGATGGGGTGAGTCAGCCGGCTGGTGCCATCTCTCAAGGAGGAATGAAACCCTGTGGGACCCTCTGTTTTATTTTCCTATTTGAATGAATGGCCTGGGATTTACTCTGTGTACTCTTGTTGTACAATTTTTTGTTGCTGTGTACCTTCAAGTCATTTCCTATTCATGACAACCCTACAGAGGAGTTTATCAAACGGGAGGAATTTCTCTTAATTTCGAATGAAAAGAAAATGGAGCCAGAATGCAATCACATGAATTTGCTTGTTTAGTGAATTTACGTGAATGCGAATTGCATTCGAACTGGCTTCCCAGTGCCTGAAAATAGCATGCCATGGCCCGAATTTGTGTGTGGTAGTCTATCACACAATAACGTGAAACCCCATGATTGCATTCAGATTGCCATTGGATTAAGTTTGAAATGTATCGCTGTTGTTTTCCAAAAGCAGTGCAAAGAAGCCAGCTATGCATTGGTGAAGTGAAAGGGAAGGATGAGAACCTCTGTTGTGTAGAAGGCAATTGTACCCATTATGCAGACACTTAAGGTGAGGCCTGTTGTTGATGTCTCACTTCTCTTTCTTTGCGCAGGATCACCAATTCTGTTTGTCATACCTTGGGTAATCGTGAGATATCTCTACGAAAATAATGAGTAAGTAAGTCTGTATGGTAGAGACTCGCTTGTATTTTGAGATCCTTTGTGCCACTCTGCAAGTACATTTGTTGGTCTTTAAACAGAAGTTGGTTGGGTGGGCATCTTCTGAGTGTGCCTTCATGGTGTATTCCTGCATGGCAGGCGATTGGTCCAGGTGACCCTTGCAGTCCCTTCCTACTCTATGATTCTGTCACTAATTCTATGACTCTGACCCCTTCCCAAAGATTAATTCTTCCACCCTTTCTCTCTTACTCTCACTTTCCTTCCCAATTCCACTAACATCTTCTCAATTTTTTTCTGCCCAGATGCTGGGAGAGAAATGACAACATGGGCTACTGGTGGATCATTCGGTGTCCTATCCTGCTAGCCATCTTTGTAAGTGTCCTCAACCAAATGAGAGCCCTGGTCTTTCTTCCCCAATATTGACTGCTGTAATTGGGAATAGCTCTCCAAAATCCTGGCTGGAGGACTCACTTTCTCCCAGTGACAGCAGTTGGCTTCCGGGTCAATGGGATGGTCAGTCTGCCCTGGGTTTTAGTTTAAATTTTAAAGGAGCTTGCCAAAGCACTTAATTCACTCCCAAGTGTAGATTTAGCCCCTTGGAAAGCTTCTTTAAAGTTAAAAATAAAACCACTTAGCCACCACCAATTGAGAGACAGTCCAACACCAGTGGTATGTTCCCAGACTTACCATAGATAGCAAAAACAAAACAAAACAAAACATGGATAATGGTGAATGCTATTTTTGGCTGGAAGCTGATCATAGAGTTGGGCTGGAGCACCTCCAGATGCCTAAAGAGCTGGTCTCTGTTGGCTTTTCATTGGGCCAACTGGTTGTGTTAAAGTAGTTCTGGAAGAGATAGGCCTTTGGTCTGATCCAGTAGGATTCTTCTTACATTTTTAGGGTGGTAAAGCTTACTGCAAGTCACATTCTTTCTTTCTGTGTGTGTGTGTGTGTGTGTGTTTCCCAGGTCAACTTTGTGATCTTCATCCGCATTATTAAGATCCTGATTTCCAAGCTTCGGGCACAGCAGATGCGTTACGCGGATTACAAAATGAGGTAGGGAACAAACTCTGGGGCGGGCAAAAGATAAAACATTGTCAGTGATATTGCTTGGATCCCTTACCTTGGACTTTATTCATCAAAGTTTTTTTCTTTTGGTTTTCCACTTCCACTCCCCCATTTTTAGGCTGGCCAAGTCAACGCTGACCCTCATTCCCTTGCTGGGCATTCATGAGGTTGTGTTTGCTCTGGTGACAGAGGAACAGGCTCAAGGCATCTTGCGCTATATCAAATTCTTCTTTGAGCTCTTCCTCAACTCCCTCCAGGTAAGGAACACATTTTGGATATTAACTATAAGAGGACTTCTACTGGCCTTTGGTCCATCTACCTCAGGCTTGCCTAAACTGAGTGGTCATCCAGGATTTCAGCCAGGAGTCCAGCTCTGCCTTTCGTTCATCATCCTACTTGGTGATGAACTGTTTTGCTGGCTCCTGCATGCAAAGCAGGTGCTCTAGACCTGATATACAAACACTCCCTTTACTAAATAAGCTATAATATCTAGGGGTGCATCTACACTGTAGAAATAATGCCTTTTGACATCACTTTACCTTACCATGGCTCCATCCTACAGAATCACAGGGTTTGTAGTTTGGTGAGTCACCAGCACTCTTTGGAAGAGAAGGCAAAAGACGATGTAAAAAAGTATAAATCTCAGGGTTCCATGGGATGGAGCTACAGCACTTAAAGTGCTGCACTATTTGTACAGTGTAGACACATACCAAGGGTGACTCTCCTTACTGAATATGTTTCTCCCACCTTTAAATGCTTTATCTAAATCTATAGGCCACAGATAGGTTGTCAGCTGAGGACCATCCCAGACCCTAAGTTTTAATGGCCCCAAATCTGATGCCTAGGGACATCCCCATGCGAGGTCACAGGGGGAAATCCCTGGAAGTGTCACAAGGGTGATGTCATAAGGAGCAGCTCCCGATGATGTCACTGAGCATGATAAAGCAGCGTCAACCACAATGAGCAGAGCATGCTATTTAAACAAGCAAACAAACAAAAACCCAAGGCAACAAATGAGGATAGAAGATATAAGGACCTTGCGAAGCAGTGCTCTTATCTTGAGATTTCTCCTCCTTCCTCTGAGGACTGGAACATTGGGGACAGACACTGACGTCTGAGAATCCTAATTACATGCAGCCTCCAACGCTTCCTCCAACCCCACTTATTTTAAAACAAATCCTAAAAGTGGCCCCATGACTCCTCTGACAACATGGGGGCAATCCTGCCATATTTTTAAATTCCTTCAGGATGTTTTAGACTCAGCAAAGTCCTTTTTAAAACTAGAAGCTTATTTCCTGGTTTTAAAAAACGATGCTTCTGGGCTTGAAACATCTTGAAGGTGGTGTTCAAATTTGCAAAATTGCCTTCTGTGCCCTCCAACTGTCTTGATTTGGGCAGAATCTCAGACCAGATTCACCATTCCAGATACATGGAAGGTGCCAACCACCACCGCCTGGGTCAGCCCACCTTTCACTGACCGAAAGAATAATGCCTTTGAACCTAAGTCTTGTTGATTTGCTTGACAGACACCGTTCATATACTTAAGCTGGTACAAAGCCAGTTCACACTTGTAGTGTGGATCCATCACATCTTATTTTGCTTTTTGTTAACCACCTGCAGGGCCTTCTGGTGAGCATCCTCTACTGCTTCCTCAACAAGGAGGTAGGTAGTCTGAAAGACAATCCCCTTGACTCCTGTTGTTGTGCAGATCACAAACACGGTTGGCTCAAATTTGTTTCCTGCCCTTTGTGGGTTTGTTCCCTCAAACCCATATGTGTGTATATTACCAGAATAATTTATTAACAGAAGATCAATATGCAGTGGGACCTTGGTATCTGTTGGGGTTTGGTTCCAGGACCCCACTTAGATACCAAAATCCATGGATGCTGAAGTCTCATGAGCATTTTTGAAATTTACACATATGCTTTTGGGAATGTATATATTTCTAAAATATTTTCAAACCGTGGATCCTTGAACCCATGAATAAAAAACCCCACAGATACAAAGGGCTGATTGTCTAGTTAGCATACAAACGTTATTCAAAGTCTAGCCTCCAGTAATGAGTTGATGCCAGCAAAATCCATTTCATGACCACCACCATCATCACCTCCATCCTTCCTCAAGTATAATAAAGGTTGTGGCTAAGATTATTACACGCAGGTTTTAAACCATGATTACACCTTGAAAAAGCTGCTTTAGCAAGACTTTAGCAATGCTGTTCCCCAGCCCTCAGAGGGAACAGGCAAGCTAGAAAAGGTTGGCGGTTTGCGGTTATTATCCCTGCTGATGAATACGTCCTGGTGCTTCAACCCTTTGAATCTAGATTTCACGACACCGCTGTTGCAAAGCCAAATTCTCTTCTTCTCTCCTTCCAGGTCCAATCTGAGATCCAAAGGAAGTGGCAGAGGTGCCAATGGGGAGCTGGGCTGCTGGAGAAGCAAGGCCAGAGCCTGAGCCGCTGGGCATCCTGGCGCAGCCGAAGCAGCCACGGGAAAAAGGCTGGCTTTCCAGGACAACCAGGTCTCCACATAGGCCTTGAGAACCCAGCAGGCACACGGTTCCAGCAGACGCGCATTGGCGGCCAATCTTACGGCTACATCCCCGTCAGGATGAAGTCTGAGGACAAAGCGGAAGAGTCACCCGACCCCAAGAAGGCTCTCGCCTCCACCGCCGGTCCTGAAAACGCCAGCTAATCCTTGGTTCCTTTTGAACATCCAAGGGAAGTTTCGGACCTTCTGACATTTCACAGATGAAAACCAGGACATGTGTGGCCAAGCAACATCAGAACATGATTAAAAAGTCAACCCATTATTAATGAGGAAGACCACCCAAGCTAGGAAAGGTTGCAGCAGATTGCTTTTGCCTGATCCCACTGGGAAGAAAAACTCTTCCGCTGAGTTAACAGAGAGGAAACTATAGTACAGTTGGCCCTCCTTATCCACTGACTTTTTATCCATCGATTGAAGCATCCATTCCAAGGAGAGCTTGGAAAGTTACTTTTTGAGAGTAATTTGGTTCCATGACCTGTTTCAGAAACAATTCTCATCGCAGTGTTTGGAAAGAACCTTGTTGTATTTATTATCTGATCCTTTTTGCTACTTTGTGGGTATGCGTGTGCGGAAGGGAAGGTTTAGGATTGATTAAAACAATAACACTTCAAATATTTCTATCACAGTGGCTCCAAAAATGCTTTAAAAATCGCCTTAGAGAGGAACTTAGAAAATTAACTAAAATGTAACTGTTACAGGCATCATTTATATAATAATTCTTGGGCAGGGAAGGCCCTGCTGCTCTCCAAAGGACCAGACCCTAGCATTGCACAGAATGGCACTTTAAAGTGGTATCAAACTGCTGCAACTCTGCACTGTGTGGATGCAGCACTCACAAACTGCTGGGAGAGCAGCAGAGCTGGGGAAGCAGTGACGTCACCCCAGAAGGCTAGGACTACAATTCCCAGGTGCCTTTGCGGTTTGCAATTGGAGCTGATGGAGGGGGGTAGTGGAAAGGGGGGTCCTGGCCTTTGGAGGAGCAGGAGGGCTGGCGCATGCGCCCTGGTTCTCCAGGAAGTCAGAGGAGTAGCTGCTGCTCCTGCAAGAAGGCAGGTAAGGGAGTCCAGGTGAGGGGCAGGTAAGGAGGGAGAGGGGCAAGGGAAGGAGGGATGGGGGAAGGAGGGATGGGAAGAACCCTGAGGGAAGAAGAGGGAGGAAGGGGCTCAGAGGCTGAGGCTGCCAACTACTTCCCCCCAACTCTGCCCCTCTGCTCTTTGCAAACAGTCCTTCAGCAGAGGCTGCCATTGCCTGGCATTAAAGGAACAGGAATCTTTATTTCTCCCTGAATTCCTCTCTTTAGTTTTCTCTGTTCTGCTTTCTGCAACCAGCCTGGCACACTGGCTCCAAGGTGGCATTGCTTGGCATTAAAAGAATAAAATGTGAGTAACCTTTCCCCCTTTAATTTCATTCTGCCAGCCAGATAGAGAACAAAAAGATGGGACGGGAGGATCCACTTTCTCCAAGGGTGCCTGCCAGAGGTGGCAACTGCAAGACTTTGTCCCTTTAGTCACAGTTGGTTCCAAGACTGCAGGGACCTTTCCAAATGCCCACGAAATGAGAATGATGGTTATATTGCAGAGGGAGAAGGGTAAGGCACTGGAGCCCTGGCAGGGAAGAGAAAAGGTATTTGAAGAAGGAAGGGAAAAGAGCCCTCTGTTTACACAAAGGGTTTGTGTAAAGGATCCCTGCCTGGCTGGGAGAGGGATGTGTGCTGGTTCCTTAAGGATACCTTGCTTAGGATGGCTTGAAAGGAGGCCTTTTGCAGTGGCATTGGTGTGTTGCATGAAGGGCAAAGGAAGGAGAAAACCTAAATTTTGGGCACATGTATGGAAATAGACAATTGGCTTGAAATGTTGTGTGTGTGGTGAGGAGAGAACACACACCACAATATGTGTACGTGCAGACTATCATTCAAGAACCTTAATCCACTTTGTGTATGTGGCAATACAGATTGAGTCTCCCTTATCAGAAATGCTTGGGGTCAGAAGTGTTTTGGATTTCAGGGGTTTTTTTGGGGGGGAGGGTATTTTGGAATATTTGCATATCTATAATGAGATATTTTGGAGATGGGACCCAAGTCTTACCACAAGATTCAATTTTGTTTCCTATATGCCTGATGCACATAGCCCTTGAAGGTTGTTTTACGCATGATTTTCTTCATAATTTTGCGCATGAAACAAAGGTTGTGTACCTTGAACCATCAGAAAGCAAAGCTGCCACCGTCTCAGCCATCCGTGAAAAAAGTATCTTGTGAAGAATGCAATTTACTCTTACAAGCAAGCGTTAAGAAAGAGGAGAGTTGTTGGGGGGCCTAGCTTGGTGAACTCAAGAACAACGGTTGCCCCAAACCTATACTGTCAAGCCACATAATAAACAGGAAAGAATATTAGTTCCAGCGATGATTTTTCCCCTTTAAAGTTGACCAGATCTTATGTGCTGCTGTGAACAAAGCATATAGCATTGTTTTTTGAACTGTTGTTGTTGTGTGCCTTTACCTTCTTTCCTTAGGCAACCCTATGGTAAATCTGTCATGCAGTTTTCTGGGGCTGAGAGTATGTGCCTTGCCCACATTGGTTTCCACGGCTTAGCAGAGAATCAAACCCTGATCTCCAGGTCATTGTCCAATGCTCAAACCACTGCACCATGCTGTCTTCCGCTCTTTTGAATTACAGTTCCCAGAATCCCCCAACCAAATGCTATCTTGGGATTTCTAAGAATTGTACCCCAGCCTCCAAACAAAGAGGACTTTCCCCAACTCTGTCCAGAAATGCTTGTTGCTGGCAAGCTGCGTATGTACTTCTTTTTAAGTGTACTGAATTTGGACAGCAGCAACATCTGTTCTCTGGTTGGCTCACGGATGGAAGAGAACATCCCATTATAAAATACAATCATTACAGCAAAAGCAATCCCATATAGCAATACCACTCCCCTTGCCTTTTCTGAGCTGGAAATAGAATCCCAGCTTAGTCATCTGCTCTGCTCAGATCTCCATCTCCTCCGGCTTCAGATAGTGTATGCGGGATTTTGTCTATGCTTCCCCATCTCCAAAATTTGACTGCATTAACCACTAGACTTATATTATCCAGAGTGTGCTATGTACTGTTATTTATTTGCCTGTTTTCATCAGCTGGACTGCTTGGTCCAAGCAACCAAGGCTGCATCCGCACTGCAGAAACAATCCAGTTTGACACCACTTTAACTGCTGTGGCTCCATGCTATGGAAGTCTGGGAACTGTAGTCGGTTGTGGCACCAGAGCAAAGCTCTGAAGTTCATAGCATGGAGCCATGGAAGTTAAAGTGGTGTTGAATGGGATTATTTCTGCAGTGCGGATGCCGCCTAAGTCAGCTGCCATGGCTTTGCTTTGGTGCCACAACCAACTACAATTCCCAGGTTTTCCATAGCATGGAGCCATGGCAGTTAAAGTGGTGTCAAACTGGATTATTCCTCCAGTGCAGATGCAGCCAAAGTCAGCTGCATCTGCTTTGTAAAAAGCAAAAGGTGATTAACGCTCCCAAAATATAGCGCCTTGGAAAGAACCAAGGCATGCTTCGTGACTCAGCTCAAGTGACAGTGCCCTGGAGCATTTAGTTCCAAAGCTCAGTCTCTACCTTTCTCCTTGCGCAATCGGAAAAAAGGGCTGCTTTATGGCCTTCCAGCTTTCTCTGCCCTTTCCAAGCCATGTTTTGCGTTGGTGAGTTACACAGGATTAATTACACCGTGGCGGGTGCGACACTTGCTGGCTAGATTTTAATTTCAAGCAAGTAGACCGCAGAGATACATCCAGGCGCCTAGTCGGTAACTTTAATATTCGCATGAGGCCATCAATCCCTTTTCAGGATCTTGCGCCTTCTCTCGGTTCACAAACCTCTGGTGTCACACAGAGAGCTGTGACTGGAACCCTGGGCCTGTTTACCTGGAAGGAAAAACCCCACTGATCCTGATGGAGATTCCTTCTAAATAGACATTTTGGAGAGTACAGTTGACCCTCTTCATTCATGGATTCTTTATCTACAATTCAAGCATACATGGCTTGAAAATATTCCTCCAAAATATAAATTCCAAAAAGCAAACTTTAATTTCCTCATTTTTGGTAAGGGACACCATTTTACTAAGCCACTGTATTCAATGGGACTTGAGCATCCATGGATTTTGGTATCCGTGGGGAACCAAACCCCAACGGATAACAAGGACCCAATGTATTTCTGAGCCTCGGTGTTCCCCATCTGTAAAATGGGACCGTGTGTTAAAGAGTATAGACATGACGTGATACCAAGGACCCACTGTATATCCACCAGGCAGTATACTAGAATTCAACTCAGACTCATCTATTTTGTTGCTGTTTGGCTGTGACTCCTTCATAAATGGCCAATGTATATCAATTGCTAATTTTAGTTTGCAGTGTGGCAGCAGTGCATTGTGTGCCTTCAAGCTGTTTCCGACTTATGGCGACCCTAAGGTGAACCTATGGTGGGGTTTTCTTGCTCAGAGGAGAAGGATTGCCATGGTCTTCTCATGAGGCTGAGAGCATGAGACTTGCCCAAGGTCTACCAATAGGATTTATGGCTGAGCAAGAATCCGATCTCCAGAGTCGTAGTCCAATACTACACTCTCATAGGCCAGTGCCATAAATACACACTCAACCAGCAAGGAACAAGTACTGTTTCCAATGTCTTATTTCTGAGTTCTAGATGTTCTCATATCAGCGGAGCATGTCAGGATGTTTTGGAACAGTGCACAGAATGCCATGTACAGATATAACTCGACTTGATATTGCAAGGAGCGTACAGTATTTTCCAAGTCTAAGCAAACGTCAGTATGATTCTTTCTTACTTACGGTCACTTTCGGACTTTTCCGCTTCAGTGACCTTCAGTAAGCCAGTATCTCTCCTTCCACCTTTGCAAAATGGTGATAAGAATCACTATCTCTCAGGGCTACTGGAAAGATAACGGCAGTCTCCTTAATCCTTCTTTCTGTTATCAAAGTAGCTCCCAACATAGACTGAAACAGAATCGAGCTAAAAATCACTTGTAATTTTAAAGGGAAATTTTAAAAGCATTAAAATAAGTCAGCATAGTGGAGGGGTTTGAGTGCTGGATTACGACTCTGGAGACCAGGGTTCAAATCCCACTTGGCCATTAAACCCACTGGGTGACTTTGGAAGAAAGTTGCCTAGAAATCCCAAAGAAAGGACCTTTGGGTTGCCATAAGTTGGAAAGAACTTGAAGGCATACAACAACAACAACAACAAAATAACTATATAATAATAACAATAGGTGCATCTTCATGCAGAAACAATGCAGTTTGGCACTGATTTAAATGCCGTGGCTCAATGGAATGGAGCCCTGGGGTTTGTATCAGAGAGCACTCATGCCACCGTAAACTACAAATCCCAGGATTCCATACCATTGAGCCATGGCAGTTAAAGCACTGTCAAACTGGATCTTTTTTCTGCAGTGTAGATGATGCTACAAATCTACCCTCTTTTTCTGTTTTCACCCGAAACAACGCATTTTTAAAAGACGGAAGAAAAATGTTGGCTTGTTACCATTACAAATTTGTTGTTTATCCTCCCCTAAAGGATACAGAGAAGGCAAAATGCAAAATACAAATCACAAAATGTGTGCCTTTAGCATGCCTAACTCATACACAGTGCGCTTTGAATTGTTGTAAAATAAAGAGCAAATGCCCAGCGGATAGGAACAAGGAACTGGCCAGAAATTTGGTTTCTTATGAAATCCAGTTTCCTATGTTGTTTCAAACGCTAAAATGTCTTGTTTTGCTTGTTCTGGGTTCCCTGTTACTTCAGACCAAAAAGAGCAGCAACAGCAAAGTCTTTACTCTGATCCATAATACAGATGCTGAATACTAACACACTTTCTCTATCGATGCAACACAACACGACACAATGACCTCTGACTCCTCCTTAATGGCCTCCTTGTTTGCCATTCTCTGGATTGTCACCATTGTGTTTTCAAAGGAAGATTGGAGGAAGAAATGGATGCTTTCTTTTCTTCAACCTATTATAAAAATGTGTGTGTGTGTATTGGGGGGATCTGCACAATCCCTGCAAACATGTGCTGTATGGGATTTGTGCGTGTTTTGATCACATAACCCAGCGTACATTTGGAGTGTGCCGTCTTTTGTGCCGCACAGAAGCTCTGACCACCCATTGTGTAATACAAACTGCTCTAAACAAACTGTTGACCCATTAAAAAGTAGTCCACTTAAGCATCTTCCTTGTTTTTAAAGAGTACCCATGGAGAGCAGTGTGTGTGTCTGTGTGCGAGAGAGAAAGAGAATGGGTGGGTGGCTTTTTAGTTTGTATCCTCACTGCAGAAATAATCCAGTTTGACACCGCTTTAAATGCTCCTGACTTACTTCTTTCACTGAGTCTCAAAGGTGCTACAAGATCCCTTTGCTCATTGGTTTTGCAAAACTCATGCACCCAACTTCTTTCTTTCAGTGAGTCTCAAAGTGTGCCACAAGATCCAAATTTTCCTAACCAATCCATCTTTGCAGTCTTTAAAAGTGTGCCACAAGATGCCTTTGCATACAAATTTTCCTAACCAACCCATCTTTGCAATCTCTCAAAGTGTGCCACAAGACCCTTTGCACATTGGTTTTCCAAAACTCATACTCCTGGCATCTTTCAGTGCGTCTCAAAAGGTGCCACAAGATCCCTTTGCATACAATTTTTCTGAAGCTCATCCAGCTTTTTTCTTTCAGTAGGTCTCAAAGGTGCTACAAGATCCCTTTGCACATTGATTTTCCAATGCTCATGCTCCCGGCTTCTTTCTTTCAGTGAGTCTCAAAGTGTGCCACAAGATCCCTATGCATACAATTTTTCAAAACCAACCCATCTTTGCCATCTATCTCTCTCTCTCTCTCTCTCGCGTCTCCTTTTTCGTCAGCATCTCCAAAACAGAATTGCTCCACGGTCCCTAACTGGAGAGTGGGGATTAAAAAAAAATTGTGTGTGTGTGTGTGTGTGTGTGTGTGGTAGGCTGAGACTCTGCTGCCATCCATATATGGGCATGCCCCAAACTCTGCTTTCTGATTGGCTGCCAGGGTGCATGCATATGTCTGTCAACAAATGGCTGAGCCTTGGGGATGGTGTGGGGATGTGGAAGGGAATGAGAGTGTGGCAGCCTGGCATTTAAAGGGCCCTATGGGTTGCAAAGGAAGGGGGGCAGATGGGGGGCAAGGGAAGAGGCCTGCTGGCCCTTTAAGAGATCAGGTAGCTGGCGCATGCATGCACACACACATAGAAGGGGGGGCTTTGGTTACCAAGAAAATGCATCCCCTGCCACCAATGCACTGACTGATCCCTCCCTGTTTTTTATGTTTTTTTCCAAAAGGCTCTTCTTTATTTTGCAACCTGTGGATTTTCGTTGCATCCTGCCCTCAGTGTGAAATTTTGCAGGCCTCCAAGCCAAGGGTGTCAGCTTTGAGCCGAGGCCTTTCTCTAGATCAGATCCTCCTCCCCAACCCTCAAAACACACCCACCTACCCACCCACCCACCCACCTACCCATGGCTTTTGGGTAACAGGTAAGAACAGGGGGGGATTGGGGAGACGGTGTGTGTGTGGGGGTGCAAGGGTGGCCTTTGGCCTAGAAAGATCTCTTTTCAAATACAAAATTGCAACTAAGGCATCGTCGGCCTCGGTGCAACAACATCTTGGCACCTTGTTGCGATGTCGGTGCAACACTAGCGTTGCGGTCTTCTCAGGGTGGATCTGAAGTGTGGGGGCTTGCAAGGTGGGTGCAGTGGGCACATTTCACCCATGTGTTGTTGTTGTGATGCACACCCACCCACCCTAAGACTGAAATCTGTGGTGTAAAAGGGCACCATCCCTTGTGCCCCTGGTAGGATTGATACCCCAACCCCTGTCTCCTATGTGCAATGTTTAAATGTATATATATTTTAAGGATTGGGGTGAAAGCCAGAAAACTGCCCCAGCATAGAGATGGTGGTACCTGAGCATGCTTTCTCCCTCCTGGACCTGTTTCAGCGGATTTGGGGACAGGAGTCCCCACTATTGGTTTTTGCAAGGATGGGTGACCAGAAAGGGGTGTGTATCTTGTGGGTGGGTTTGCGGTCCCTCTCACATGCTGATTTCATATGTGTTTTTCAAGAATGTTATGGTGTATGTTTGGAAGGTGATATTAGAGACCAGGGTCCGATTCCCAACTCAACCATGAAACCCACCGGGCAGGTCACACTCTCTCAGCCTCAGGGGAAGGCCATGGCGAAGCTGCTCTGAACAAACCTTGCCAAGAAAACCCTGTGATAAGTTCGCTTTAGTGTTGCCATAAGTCAGAAACATAACCACCACCATCATTATGGCCCTGCATTGAGCGTCTAGTGGAGAGAAACCACCTTTGAGGATTCCTAAGAAAGCCCTATGACATTCATGGGGTGGCTATAAATCAATAGGCCATTTATTTGTTTGTTTTAATATAATTTTTATTATTAAATATTACTTTTTTAAAAATGACAACATCGAACATTTGACTGCGGTGTTGAAGTCGCACGCAGAAAATGTAAAACCCCAGAATTTTAAAGGATGTTGCCATGGCAGTTAAAGTGGAATCACATGGCAATAAGTTGTGTAGTGCGAAAGCCTCCCATGGTCAGTCAGTGGAGGCCACAACAGAAGTATAAATAGTTCCAGCGCATGACCCAGTTCATTGCTGATAAACATTAGATATATTTGTTCCAAATGCTCAGCAGTTGTGCAGAGTCGCACAACACTTGGTCCTTTTCTGCAAGGCCCTTGCTGACAGGTAGGTGACATTGGGGAGAAAAGAAACATTTTTCTGTAGTGTTAGCCAGGAAATGCTAGACTGTCAAATCCTCCTTCCTGACCCACCAAACTGTGTTTCCTTTATCTGGAATTCTGAAATCCAAAATATCCCCCAAACCATTCTTTTTCCATAGGTGGCTGAGTTAGAGACACCTTTGCTTTCTGATAGATCAGTGTGCACAAACTTTGTTTCATGCACAACATTATTGAACCTGTTTTATAAAATTGCCTTCAGGCTATATGCATAAGATGGATATGAAAGAAATGAATTTGGGTTTTAGATTTGGGTCCCATTTCCAAGATACCTCACTATATACATTATGTATTCTAAATATTATATATCCAAAATTCAGATACTTCTGGTCTCTAGCTTTTGGGGATAAGAGTGACTCAGAAACACTTCTGAATTTTGTGTTTAGATTTGGGTCTCCAAGAAACGAGACATTCTCCAAGGTGCCTCATTAGGGCCGTATATAATGAGATATCTTGGAGATGGGACCCTAATCTAAACACAACATTCATTAAGTACAGGTTGAGTCTTCCTTATCCAAAATACTTGGGACCAGAAGTATTTGGGATTTGAGATTTTTCTGGATTTCTGAATACCTTGCATATACATACATCATGTATATCTTGGAGATGGGACCCAAATTGAATGAATTTTGTTTTTAGATTTGTGTGCCTTCAAGTTGACGGTGTCTTATGTTAAAACTTATATAGGGTTTCCTTGACAAGAGATGTTTGGATGGGGTTTGGCTTGGCATTCCTCTGAGGCAGAGAGGAAGTACCTTTCTCAATGGGTTTCCATGGCTGAGTGGGGATTTGGTCTCACGGAGCACTCAAAACACTATGCCACCCAGGCTCTCAAGACTTATTCCAAGGATTTTTGCCATCACCTTCTTTTAGGGCTGAGAGAGTGGGTTTCCAAGGCTGAGCAAGAATTCAAACCCTGTTCTCCAGACTCCTAGTCCGACGCTCAAACCACTACACCATGCTGTCTGGAACTGAGATGTATGTGCTCACCTTTTGCTTCCTTACGGTTAAGCACATGAACTGGGTGATGGCTGTTATTTTATGGCTTGTTTAGATGGAAACAGCAGACTACGCGTTTCATATCTGATGAAACCTTTGTGCCTTTCTCTATAATTACAAGTTCTCTGCTTCTGAGCGCGTGGGCAAGAAGGCAAAGCGATTGAGGTTTAATGCATTCGCTCTGGGAGCTCAGATACCTTTAATCCCGTTTCATGGCTACTATTGTTCCAGCGCCAGGAGATGGTTCTGGCTTGTCCGTGCCGGGTGGCCAGTCCGAGATTTATCCCCTCGGAGGTCCAGCGAGAATTCTGGAACCAAATATGAAAGGATTCATTTGGGCCTTTGTTGGTAATTGTTCATCTCTGGGGCTATAAGGATTTTCATCTATGGGAACGCAGACAGCCTTTTCAGAAACTGTTTTTTGCATAAAACATGAGGAAAATTACTTCTTAATGGGGATGTATAATAATAATAATAATAATAATAATAATAATAATAGGTACTGCTTATATTGTTTTGGGTGGTCCGACTTACATTATCTGAGTCTGCCTGACAGCGACCCTTTAAATATATCCGGGCGTAGCTGTGTTGGCCATACAGCAAAGTACAATAACATCCCAAAACCACAACAATGCCTTTATCAGACCAACCGAAAAGCACAAAATACTTGATGCACACTTTCAAAGCTTCACTGCCTCTTCATCAGGCAAAGGTCTTTAAAATCATAGCGGGAAAAGAAAAATCTACATGTTGTTGTTGTTGTTGTTGTTGTTGTTGTTGTTCTCAGTTTAGATGGTATGGTTCGATATCCATGCATGCAAAGGCCATTCCTTTTGGATAACTGAAAGCCAGCCCTTTAAGGTGGTCCAAATGGTTCCCTTTTCCAATAGAAGTCCTTTTTATTCAGAAAGGCTGGTAGCAATTTTGTTGAATCCCAGTAAAACGGGCTTTTAATTGAGGCAGCAATAAAACTTAATTTGTTTTTAATAGCTTTTAGGGTGGCTAATGTCTTAATTCCTTAGGTTTTCACCTGCATTCATTTTGTTTATTCTGTTGGATGTCTTGGGGCCCATTTTCTGGATGAAAGGCAGGGTTTGTTGTTGTGTGTCTTCAAGTCACGTCCGATTCAGAAGTCAGAAACGACTTGAATGTACACAATAACAACATGCAGAGATGACAAGTAACAATTAACACGGGTAGTCCAGGTTGCTAGATGCCTTTTGCAAACTTTGCGGGCTTGAGCCCAACCTGACAGGGATGTTGTTGTGATTTGCAAAACAGCGTGTGCTGAACAGAGTTCTGGAGTTGGAATGCCAGACTTTTCATTCCTCCATTGTCCAACTGTCCAACTCTGACTCCTTCATGTATGGCAAATGTATATTGGCTAGGAATAACAATTTTACTGTACAGTCAGCCCTCCGTACGCACAGATTTGTGTGTTTGCCTCCATCATTCCTTCCCGGACAGCTGTCCCTTTATACCATGGCTACCCACTTGGACCATCTGTTGCCGCCCTCCACAGCTGACCCATAGCCACCCTCTCCAGCCTCATAGTTGGATCTGTAGTCATGTCCGGCTTCTCTTTCCTCTGAATTATGCACCAGGCTGCAAAGAACCTGAGCCGGCATCCGGAGGGTGAGGGCAGGACCCAAAGCGTGTTGGAGTTGGATCTCTGTGCTGCCCACAGCTGCTTGGATTTCAGAGTAGCAAAAGGTCAAGGAAGCTGGGGAAGAAGGCACCAGCTGGGAGGGAAGGACAGGTGGCATTTTGTGGGCAACCACCGTGGGCACAGAGCCAGGAGACAGAAGAAATAGCTGTGCAGAGGTTGCTAGAAATGCAACCATGCATCTCTGAATTGTGTCTAACCGTGGTCAAGGGGTCCTTCCTGCTCTGGTACTTTTGATGTAATCACAAGGACTATAGACCTAATTTGAAACCAAAACAGAAGTCCTTTTCAGAAGAGGGTCTTTTTGGTGGCTGCTGCCATCCTTTGGAACTCCCTTCCTTCCCTGCTTTCCTTTCGCTGGCAGTTTTTATGCTGGTTTTTAATATGTAATTGCACCCAGGGAGATGTCTTAATAGGGCATTTTGCTTTGGTCTGTTTGTAATGGTTTTATATTTTTAACTTAGCATGTTGAAAGGTTTTGCATTTTTGACTATTGTAGGAATGCAGAATTTCAGTTGTGATATAAAACTCTACTGCTATTGCTGTTTTTGTTACTGGCGAGAGTACTGAAAAGCATCTTGAAAAGCAGAAGACAGTGGGGAGACAAACTCAAAAACATATAATTTCTAGAAAGAAAACCTTGATTTTGCCATTTTATATTAAGAACACCATTTTATTATCCATTGTATTTAATGGGACTTAAGCATCCATGGATTTTATTACCCATGGGAGGTCCTCGAACCAAAGCCCAGTGGATACCGAGGGCCCACTGTACACCCAAACTGTGCTGTTAGCCATTGCTTATTGTGGTTGGCACAACTACTGATGTTTGCCTGTCTTTTTCCCTTTTACCTTGCAGATTTCTCTAAGGCTCTGGGAGGCTCCGGAACCACATCCCATCATGAGCTAGGGGAGAAGGCCTGCCTTCCCCCCTGCTTTTCTGCCATGAGAGAGTGATGGATCAGAACACCTTCTCCTCCCACATCCAGCTATGGTGCCCCCGTCCCTTTGGCACCTACTCCCAGAACAAGCAGTGCACTGGAGGCCAGGTGAAAAAGACCTTTGGGGACTTTGCCTGCAAAGCCAAGGAAGAGGAAGAGGAGGGTGGCGAGGCCTGCTCAGAGAACACCCCCCCTGCCCCACCACCACCTCCACCACCCCCTGCTGTCTCCCCAAGCCCTAGCCAGGTGGAGGAAGGACGGGTGCTTTTGGACACGTGGTACGTGATCAAGCCGGGCAACACCAAGGAGAAGATTGCCTTTTTTGTTGCCCACCAGTGCAGCAGCGGGAGCAGGGCAAGTGCCATGAAGGTGAAAGGGAACTGGGGGAGCGACAGCTCTAAAGCCAAGCGCCGGAGGAGGTCTCATGATCCCACCAAAAGCAAGCCTTGCCCGGTCAAGTCAAAGGACAGTGGTGGCAACAAGGAAGCTGAAGATGTGTGCCTTTGTCCAGAGTCCCATGCTGACCCGGCTGGCGGAGATACCACCGACTTGCTGTCGGTTGCTGAGATGGTGGCCTTGGTGGAGCAGCGGACGGCACTGGCCCTGCAGAACTACTCCAGACCCACCCTGCCTGCCGCCCCTCCTTCCCCCATGGTTTTTGTGTCCACAGAGCAAGAGCAAGGGGAGGGTGGAGAGAAGAAAGCATCCCCTTTGGGGGGAGGTTCGGACTGCAGCCGGGTGGCTGAGGCTGTGGCTCACTTTGAGTCCCGGGAGCGGAATGTCTTGCGCCAAAATGGCCTCTGCCGGGAGTCTCCCGAGTGTGTGGCCAACTCCCAGCACAGCCCTGGTGAGGTCCGCATCGCCTTCCGTATCTCCAGCAGCCGGGACGCCCGCTCACCCACTGAGGGCGGCTCCAGCACCCGCCCCAACTGCATGTTCATGAGCTGCGGTGGGTCCCCTACAGGAAGTGCCGCCCGTGCCAAAGACAAGATCACATGTGACCTCTACCAACTCATTAGCCCTTCCCGAGACACCCTACCCAACAATGTGGACTTCCTGCTGGCAAGTGCCTCCCCTAAAGGGGCCGACGGATCCGGCAATGAGCCCCCGGATGTTGAGATGACATGTGGGGAGAGCCAAGGCAGCTCCGGGAAACTGGATGCTCTTTCAGAAGGTAGCAGGGCTGGTGCCGAGAAGATGGGAGGCCCGGCTGCCACTGCCACTGTGGCCAGAGATTGCATCTCCGGATTCCACGTGGATGTGGTGGTCACGGGGGTGGTGGACCAGTGTGTCTTTTTTGGCAAGGACAGCACCAAGAACATGAAGGAGGAGACGGTCTGCTTGACCGTCAGCTCGCCGACTCAAGAGGTGTTGTGTTCGTCATGTGAGGACCCTCCGCCAGGGCAACTTTTCTTCCTCCATGCCCAAACGCCCCGGCCGGAGGACAGTCGGGATATAGACAGCAACTACTTGGACCCTGTGAACGGTGGTGAAGGTGGGCTTGACAGGGCCGATGGGTCCGGGCTGGAGCCGGCAGGTTCGGATACCTCTCTTTGCCGCCTGTACCGCCACGTCTCGCACGACTTCCTGGAGATCCGCTTCAAGATCCAGCGGTTGCTGGAACCCCGTCAGTACATGCTGCTCCTCCCTGACCATATCATGGTGAAGATTTTCAGCTACTTGCCCACGCAGTCGCTGGCTGCCTTAAAGTGCTCCTGCCACTATTTCAAGTACATCATTGAGACGTTTGGCGTTCAAGCCACGGACTCCAAGTGGAACCGAGACCCCTTGTACCGGGATGACCCCTGCAAGCAGTGCAAGAAGCACTACGAGAAGGGGGACGTCTCCCTCTGCCGATGGCACCCCAAGCCCTATCATCACGACCTGCCTTACGGACGCTCCTACTGGATGTGTTGCCGGCGGACGGACAAGGACACACCGGGCTGCCGGGTGGGACTGCATGACAACAACTGGGTGCAACCCTGCGACATGTTACGAGAGAGAGCAGCTCGGAGGGAGGATGGGAGGTGAGGGGTGGGAGGGTCTGGGGGGGAGGCAGCAGAGAGGAGGGGGATTTGGGGTAGAGAAGGTCTCCCTTTTCTCTCCCCTTCCCATTTTTCACACTCCCTCCTTCTCTCTCTCTCAGCTCTCCCTCATGTGTGAGAGGGTGTGGTGTGAGTGTGTTTTACAAGAATTCTGTTGTGTTGAAGTTTTTTTTTTAAGAAAAGAGAATTGCTTGGTTGTGTTTTGCTGGTTTGGTTTTGGTTTCTGCCCCCTCTCGCCCCGTGTCACCCCTTTACAGGGGGAAGAATTAAAGACACAAAATGATGAATGGAGGAAAAGAAGAAGAAAATGTATATTTAAAAAGCCACAGGGTCCTTAAAAAATTGGGGGAAGGGAGAAAGAGGAAGAAGCTGTCTCTGTCTGCTGCTGCAGCTCAACATCAGGTGTATGAGAATCATGCAAATAATAATAATAACAAGGCATTGACTCTTTGTCCCTGGGGCAGTTTTGTTTTTTGTTTTTGCAACGTGGTCCAAATTAGGCACTTTCTCTCACCCACTGCATTTGGCTGCACTTTCTGGCCTCCCTTCCTGAACATTTGCATCAAAAGCTGAGAGATAATCTTGCAAGGCTGCTGATTCTGCAGATATCTGTGGAGTGCTGGTGGCATTAAAAATTTCTGTGCCCCATTTTCTCCCCTAAACTAGGTTCAGTCCTGCATCACTTTTCATGGCACACAAAAAGTAACCCTGGGAACTGGAAGATGGCAGAAGAATCTGTCTGCCTCTCTCTGCATCACAGAAAACTCAGTTTTGTCACAGAACTACACTCTCGTGGTTCCTTTGGGCAGCCATGCTGGTGAAACTGGATTCACACTGGCATCGTTGTCTAAATGATCAGGGAAGGATGCTTGTTCCTTTAGGACAGGTAAAGCCTCCAGAGCTGGCTGGATTGCAGCTCCCATCACTCCAGCATATGCTAGCTGGGGGTTGATGGGAGTTGGACTCAAATAATAACTTGAGAATGTGTGTGTGTGTCACAGATTTATCAAACCTGCTTTAAAACATGGGAAGGTACCTTTTTCTTCACTTTGTACAAACTTTTGACACCTTCCATCTCCACCGCCATTGTCGGCTGCCAAGCACAACCAGTTAAAGCAGTGGTTCCCAAACTTTGGTCCTCCAGATATTCTGGGCTTCAACCCCCAGAATTCCTGCTGGCTGGAGCTTCTGGGAGCTGAAGTGTAAAACACCTGGAAATCCAAAATGTGGGTATCACTGAGTTAAAAAGAGTCTGTCTACTAGCATGCGACCTTTCTATTCTGGCACCTTCTCTCCACCCTAAACCCAGTTCTTCCCTGCTGCAGTTGTGTTCTGAGTGGAAGCCTGTTTCCCTCCCTTTGGAGTGGAATACAGGCCTTTTAAATTTTCTTCCATTTGGGTGTGATCCTAATCCTCCCTCCCAAAAACCAGATCATGGAGGAGTGCCTTTTTCGGACTACAACTCTCAGAATCCCTAGCCAGCATGGTCAGCGGCCATGCTGGCTGGGAGGTTGGGCATTTGTAGTCCAAGAAGAGAACTCTCCATCCCTCTTACTGACATTGCTTCACCTCCTGGGTCCACCTGTCTTCCACCGTCCCATAATTTCAAACATCAGCCTCCCAAAGCCTTCCTTCATGCCTTGCTCTACCAGTAAGCCTTTCCTTTTTCTTCTCTCTTTGCCCCTTGCTAGTCTTTCCAACCTGTCCTTCCTTAAAATGGATTCCTGAATTTCTGGTTCTAGACCCACAAAATCCATCTCTTTCCCCACCACATACACACATATCTTTTGCTACCGGGTTCCTTTTATTTAGTCCTGTGCCTCTTCCCAATTGGACACCTACCTTAGTACCAGAGATGGGTTCCCCTTTCTGTGCTACAAATCCCATGGAAAGGCATCGGTCACAACACCCTCAGTGCCCTTATCTGAGTGCCAGAAACTCAAGAGTCCCTTTTGCCATGCTGGGGTGGGGATGGGGCAGATTTAAACCTCTGGCTGCCTTTCACAATACCCAGTTATAGTGCCACGAGTCCACATAACTGCCACAGCAATGGCCTTTGGAATCCTGGGATTTGCAGTTTAGGGAGTGGTATCTGGAATTCTCAAACTACAAATCTACCGGATGCAGCCGTGGCAGTTAAAGTGGAACCATAGTGCTATAACTGTATAATCAGAAAGGGGCCCTGGTCCACATTTCTGTTGCACGGAGGTGCCTTTCGGTCCCAAATACTCACTGGTGAGCTGCAAACAAAAAGAAAAGAAAGGTAGTGTGTGCGATTTTTGTGTGTGTGTTTATATATGTGTGTGTGTGTGCAAGTAGACTTGGCGACGCTCATTTTTTAAAACTGGAATTTCCAATGCACGAATACCTGGCACTAAAACATATCAGGCTGGATTATGGCAGCTGAACCCGGCAGCCAAACCATATCTCTGTGGCTGCCTGCTGACTCTTGCTGACAACCGAGAGGGGCTGAGTGCCATGTTTGGCCCAGCCCTGGCATTCCCCTGTTGCATGCCAGCTTCTCTCTGGAATCACTCAGTTCACTAAGCAGTCTCACCTAGTGGTTATGGGAGGAGGAAGCGAGGAACCAGCTCAGCCCAGTTGCTGCAAAGCTTTGTCTAGAAATTGCTTCCCAACAGTCCTGCTGGCGGTTCATCCTAGCACCAGCTTTCATCGCAAGAGCTGGGTTTTACCAGTCCCAGGGCATTGTCCCACCACTGTTGCTTCCTTACCCTGCTGCCTTGGATGTTCACAGCATCATCTTTAGGGCTATGAACTCTTTTGTTAAGGGCTTTGCACATCAGGTGTGATCGTCTTTTGGTGGTGGGGCGGCAAATAGGGTTAGAAAGCCACTTTGCCTGGACACCACTGGCATTGAGGTTGACCAGCTATTCTGCCCACCAAAGAAAGGGCTACTTTCCAACTCTCCTAAACATCTTTTTATCATGTACTCAGGCCATTCTGGACCTGCCATTGCATGGGATTTGCAGAGGCTGGGGGGTATGCTCTTTGCCTTGTCGTCCTCTTCCCAGCTATATTTGCAATTTAAGAATATTCCATATTCTTTCCAAAGAAATGCCAGCTGCCCCCTCTGATATGGAAGGGTTTTTGGGAAGTCATGCAATTGTCTGTGATAACATCTCAGCCCACCCTGCACTATTGCAGCATCTCCATATTGCTAGATCCTTGTAGCAGTCAAAATCCCTCCCAAATGCCCCCCAACAAACACCCTCTAAGAGGGACGTTTTGACTAATGTCTTTGAAAGGTCCATTTGGATTTGGATTCAGTTTTTTTCAAGGCCTTTCCTGGGACTAAATTGACCCAGGAGGTGGGCAAACGCATTGTTAAAATGCCCCCAACCATCTCTAGAAGGGGCATTCTGGTGAAAGTGGCTCTCTTGAGGTCTCTTGAGGGGGTTAATGTAGCCCCCTAACCTTCGACAGTTACCCATGCCCATTTTAGCCATATGCCCAGAATTGAAACTTGTTTCTTTATCATGTTCTTGAGCACATTCTCCTCATTCTTTGCTCAGAGTTTTGGAGACTCCAGATTACAACTGGACGCAACCTATGGTGGGTTTTTCACCTGGCCAGCAGCCTAACCCCTAACAAATACACATGGTGTTTGTAGACCAGTTTATGCAAGTGGGAGGTAAGCTGCCGGTTTGCATTCATCCACCTGGTCTTTGGCAAGGTTTAAAAAGTTCCATGGTACCTACCTCCGGTCCAAATCCTTCCTCCAAAGCCTCCAGTGGGCTTTTGACTGTTCTCAAGTTCTCAGGCTGCCACTTTCCCTTTTGCAGGCAACTTTCCCATTTGCAGACTAGTCACTCTATGGGACAGAACAGGTGCCTTTGGATATGTTCACATGAGAGAGCAAACGGGTCCCCTTCAGCCTAGTGCTTGGGGAAGTTGCTTTCCAGGACTGCAACTCCCAGGCCCCTTTCCTCTCCAGCCAAGCATGGCCCAAAGATGTCACTGTGTCCTAAGCTTGGAAACTAGCATGGCAAGAGAAACTGCAGGTTCTTAACATTCAGTGCTGCTGGTGTATAGACTCTTCTAAGCCATCTTCTCAACCTACAATCTGAGTACAGTTTCCCCATGAAACTTCTTTGCTTTTTAAAATTTAGGATGAAATTTCTCTTGGGTTTCATTTTCTGTACATTGCGTTTGGAAGTGTCACGTTCCTCCCCAGTTGCGCACTACGGCCCCCAATGTCTCCGCACTATCTGTGTGTGTGTTTCCCCTCGATTTTGGGTTCTTAACACCGTCGCCCCTTTTAACCCATCCCTCAAAAACCACAGGGTTGGCATCTCTGCCCCTTCCCAAACTTTGGCCTGTCCGCCGTCTTCCTCCCCGTCACCAAATTCACCTTTTATCGACGTCGGCAACTCAGCGCCGCTCGGGTGGCAAAGCCAAAGGCCTCCTGCTCCTCCGGTCCTGTCCACACTGATATTTATATGCCTGTTTGTCTCTGTACCTGTGTGACATTTTTCAAATGACTGTCGAGTGGAGAAAAAAAATTAAAACTGCAGGAAAAATATATATTTATATATGACTTCATTTTCTGACAGTAGTTTTAAACCTCTTTTGTTGTTGTGCGCCTTCGAGTCGTAGTCTGTTGTTCAGGCTGCTACACTTCAACTTCGTTTTTAGTCACTAAGAAAGAAGCTAGTTGTTTGGTATTTATGCAGAGGCCAACTTCTTGCATTTGGGTTTTAAAGACAGAAGTCGGGAGAATAATTACTTATTATTATTATTATGAGGCCAATTTCTTGCATTGGGTTTTTAAGGCTAGAGTTAAAGAGCAATACTTCAATGACTACTGTATTATTATTATTAACAACGTCATCCTGCCTTTTCCCTGGTTTGGGACCCAAGGAGGGTTGCAACAGATTTCCTAAGGTGCTACAAGATCCCTTTGTGTCCTTATAGTCCAGACTAACACAGCTGTGTCTCTGGATTTCCAAAATGCAGTTTAGGCATCCGAAGACTATTCTGGTTTAGTTTCTACTGTGTCTTCTAATCTGATCACGTTTTAATGGTTTGTTTTTATTCCTTATTCCACCTTCAAACGCTTTATTGCCGCTTGCCATTCTTCGTCTGTCGTATGATCCGGTTCATCCGTTATCGTACGCGTCAATCAGTCCGCTCCTTTCGTTTCTGGTACTGTATTTTGCAAACCCATTCTTCAATACACTTGTCCCTCCGCGTTTGCGGCTTTGACTATTTGCAGATTTGGCCATTCGTGGGTTTTATTAATATGTTCTCTCTAGAGGTCTCTGGGTCCTCCAGCGCGACTCTGCGGTCAACTTGAACCAAAAGTCGCACTGGAAGACCTATAGAGATTCCTAGAGAGAACACTCTGCTAGGCCTTTGTAGGTCCTCCAGTGCCATTCTGTGGTCAGCGTCTGGCAGATGTTGCACTGAAAGACCTAGAGGTTCCTAGAGAGATGCTCTCAAAGGTAAAACCATGGTGTTTTTGTTATTTATGGTTTCCCCACATTCACGGGGGTCCTGTGCCCCTAACCCCAGCCAATGTGAATTAGCCATTTCTTCTTGTCTCCATAGATATACAGAGCTGTGGCCTTTCTGCTGCAGTGCCCTCCTACCAGCAAGTGCATTGCTTCCAAGCCAGGCTCCAATCCCATCCTGATGCTGCACTTTTACATAACCGCATTTATGCTTTGCGATTGATGATGATCTCTTTATCTGTGGCAGGAGCCCAGCGGATGCATCGCTTGGCCTTTGGAGCAGAACATACCTTAAGTGAGACCCACTCCTGGCTGGGGATCAGCTAAAAATACTTCTCCCAGAGGACTCCTGCTGCCTGCAGCCCAACAGATATCTGCCCTGGGACAGAAGCCAGAGAAAGAGATCTGAAAAGAGTGCATTTATTTATTAGAGACATTCTGGGCATCAGTCTGGTTCCTTGATTTAGCTACCTATGCTAGCTTTCAATATGGAGATGGCATATGTTTCCCACTTTATCGGCACAACAGCCCTGCAAGGTGGGCTTCGCCGATTGAGAGCATCATCTCTGACTGGGAGTTTCAATCTGGGTTTCTCCCTCAGTCCAAGGGTATCTTTGGCTGCATCCACACTAGAGGAATAACCCGGTTTGGCACCGCTTTAATTGCCCTGGCTCAAGGTTATGGAATTCTGGGAGTTGGAGTTTGTTGTGGGGCCCAGAGCGGAGCACACAATAAAATACAATTAAAGTATTAGCAATTGCTAAAACAATTAGTAACAGCAGCTGCCGCTCCATCTCTATGGAATCCTGGGTTTTGTCGGTTTTTTGAAGGTCTTTATTAGCCTCCTCTGCTAAAGCTACACAAAAACTACAAATCCCAGGATTCCATAGCATGGCCTTTGAGTGCCTCTACACTGCAGAAATAATGGAATTTGGGTATCACTTCAAGTGTTGCAGCTCCATCAGATGGAATCATGTGATTTTTTTTCGTTCCAGCAGGTCTTTCAATTTCTCTGCCAAAGCTACGAACCCCCAGGGTTCCATAGGGTTAAAACGGTATGAAACCGCGTTAATTCCGCAGTGCAGACGCAGAAGCCAACGCGTCCTTAAAGCCGCGTGTCCTTAAGAGAAGGGAAGAGGGCGTGGCTTCCTCAGACTCCGCCTCTCTGCTCGGATAGGCTGAGAGTGGCGAGGAGGCGCGGCGGTATTTACATAAAGAACGCCGGCGCGCCCAATGAGAAGAGGCGGGCGGGGAGTGGGCGGGGCTTGTGCGTGACCACGCCTCCCTGTATCTTCCTCGGTGGTCCAGGTGGAGGTGCGGCAGGTGGGCCATGCGAAAAGGGCCGCGCAGGGGCCGGTCTGGGATGGAGCCTGGAGCCGGAGGAGGCGGCCCCGGGGGGCCTTCCAGGCGAGGGCCTCCTCGGCTCCCCCTCCGCCGCCTTGGGCTGCCTCTGCTGCTCCTGGCCCTGGCTGCCCTGGGATCCCTCCTGGCGCTCTACCTGCTCCTCGGGGAAGAAGGGGCGGAACAGCAGCAGCAGCAGCAGCCTCCGGAGGCAAGGCAGGTAAGCACCGCCAGGGGAGAGAGAAGCCCCAAGCCCATCATCCACTAGGAGTGGAGTAGGGGCATGCATGGGATGGAGAGAGCACTCTAAAGCCCATCGTCCACCTGGAGATGGGGGAGGGCTATTGCAGAACAGGGGAAGTGCATGGGGTGCAGAGAGGATTCTAAAACCCATCATCCACTGGGAGTGGGAAAGGGCTGTTGCAGCGGCAGGAGTCTCATAAGATTGAGAGAGAGAGAGAGCCCTAAAGCCCATCATCCACTGTTGCAGAGGAAGAGAAATACATGGAGATGGCAAGAGAGGGAGCTGCCCATAAGTTTGCAAGGAGGCGATGCCAGGAACAGGGAGCAGCAAGGGGGAAAATACTCTCATATAAATAACAACTGTCCATCTTTCTTTCCCGGAGAAGGAGCACAAGCCCCGGAGTTTGTCCAGCGCCCGGCTGAAGCGCCTGGCCTCCCAGGTGGATCTCCAGCGCCTTTGGAAAAGGTACCTGCAGCCCATGCTGGTCGAGAGGTACTCTGGCAGCTCCGGGAACCAGAGAGTCCGACAGGTGAGCCGGGGTCCAAAAGTTGATTCCTATCAAGTTTCCCCAGTGATGAAGGATGATGGGATGCTGTTGCTGTTCTAAACTTATTGTGCCTTCTATATGCTTCGTATAAACTCTTAGGTCCTAAGAGACACTGATGCTGTTGCTTTTCTAAATGGTTGTGCCTTCTAGACTTCTTCTATACTGGAGGATTTTGACTCTGGAACTCACTAGAACTGGAACCTTGGGTAACCTCATGACTTTGCATTGCAACCCTCCTTCTTTGCTCCTAGTTCCTCACAGAAACGCTGCGAACGCTGGAGGCTTCTTGGCACGTGGAGCTGGACTCTTTCAAGGAGCGGACCCCTCGCGGCGCCGTGAGCTTTGCCAATGTGGTGGCAACACTGGACCCGTTGGCGCCTTCCCGCCTGGTATTTGCCTGCCACTACGATTCCAAGTACTTCCAAAGCGACGAGCGCGGCCGGGCGTTCCTGGGCGCTACAGATTCAGCCGTGCCATGCTCAGTTTTGCTGGAGCTGGCGACGGCGCTGGACAAGGAGTTGCTGAAAGCCAAGGCGCAGGTGAGGAGGACAGGAGGGGTGCTCCATTGGAACCCATACTTGTATTATTGTTAGGATAAAGAGCGGCTATTAAAAAGATCTCTGTGATTCTTCCTTTTGTCCCATTTTTCCTTGAATCACTGATCGAAATCTAACAAATGCTCCTCTGTGGTTTAGAGTCCCAAGGTGACGCTGCAGCTGCTCTTTTTCGATGGGGAGGAAGCATTCAAGGAGTGGAGTGCAACCGACTCTCTCTATGGGGCACGCCACTTGGCTGAGCGCATGGCGCAAACTGCCCACCGCCCGGGCATCACCCAGCTCCAGGCCATCGTAAGTGCTTCTCTTTGCCAATGGCTTTGAAACAAAATGGTTTGGATGATGAGCAAAATCTCAGTCGTAAAACTTTCCCCTAGAGTTGGCAGAATGTCTTGGAAAAAATTCTGGCTGAGGATTCTGGGAATTGTAGTCCAGAATAGTTACTTGCCCAAGCTTTCTCCTTTTCCCTACTGCTTGCTGGGAATATAGGTTGAGTGTCCTTTACCTGAAATACTCCAAAAGGTCACTATCTCAGCCACATTTTTCATGGGTGGCTGAGATAGTGGCATATTTGCTTTTTGATAGTTCAGTGTACACAAACCTTGTTTCGTTCACAAAAAAATCATCATATTGTGTGTGTATATGAAATATAAATGAATTTTGTGTTTAGTCTCGGGTCTCATCTCCAAAAGATCTCTTTGGCCTGTTACAGACTGCCAAAATAAAGCTGCTTCGGGTCTCTTTGGAGGTATGCTATTTAAACGATGCATGGGTCCTAAGAGTCCGGAAGTCGCGCCAAAGCCACACTCCATTCCTAAGCACTGGAGGGCAGCTTTGGTGCAGCTTCCGGATTCTTAGGATGCATGCATCATTTAAACAGCATACCTCCAAAGAGACCCCAAGCAGCTTTATTTTGGCAGTCTGTAACAGGCCTTTGTGCCCCTATATGCAAAAACAGGTGTTCCAAAATCCAAATGCTTCAGGTCCCAAGCATTTTGGATAAGGAAGACTCAGATGAAGAAATCTATCCTGCAGATCTCAAGGATGTTTTAACCTTCTTTCCTCTTTTCAGTCTCTCTTTGTCCTCTTGGATCTGCTGGGTGCGAGGCAGCCAACCATCCGAAACCATTTCCCTGCTACGGCCGGTTGGTTCGAAAGGCTTCTTGGTATTGGTAAGATGGTGAATCTTAAGGATGCATGTATTTTATAAAAACAGAGGATTTTGGCACAGCGCAACAGAGTTGGGTAACAAAACAGAGTTTTGGGTGGGGTGCGGGTATTGCTTTTAGGATAGATTACACTCTTGCCTTTCACCAGGGGACAGTTCCTTTTTAAATAAGAGTTAAAGTACATTACTTACTTTGACCCATAGATAAGCCGACTCAGTTTTTTGGGGGTCAATTTTTTGACCTAAGTTTCTAGACTGATACATGAGTATATACGGTAGTTCGTGGATCTTGCACTGATAGGAAGAAACACAGGTGTTCCAAGTCCCATGTTATTAAATGGCAGCGAGATGAACGTGGGAGCATCAGCACATTGTATTTTATGTTGCTGCCATTTAGTAATATTGAGATGATGGATCTGTGCTTGGTAGAATTTGCAGATCTGGAGCCCACATATACAGAGGGCCTACAGTACGGTGCACTTTATCCCTTTTATTCCATTTTAAATTGAAAAGCTCTGTGCTTTGAACAGAATGGTTTTTAATTTGATTTAATTATTGATCAACCAATCAGTCAATTATGTAATTCAAGCCACTTGGCAAGCCTGATCCCTTTTGTTGCCTTCCGCAGAAAAGCGTCTCCATCGACTAGGCCTCCTGGAGTCACACCCGCAGGAACAGCTGTATTTCCAGAGAGATCCCATCTACAGCCTCATTGAAGATGACCATGTGCCCTTCCTCCGGAAAGGTAGTTCCTTCTCTTTCTCCTCTCTCCTTGCCCTCTCTGCTTCCACTAGAGCTTGGAAAACATACATTTGTGACTGCGACTCCCCAAATCTTCCAGCTAGTATGGCCATTGGGCATGCTGGTTTGGGGATTGTGGAAAATGTAGTCCAAGTCTTAAATCCTCTTGGGGATCTATGCCCAACTGTCTTGTAATGTATGTATAAGTCCTTCTCTGTATATTATACAAGGAGTATCCAGTACCTCCTTGTGCAATAATTTCTCCCCAGATGTTCAACCATGGCTGCAACCATCTGGGTGCATCTTCCCATTCTTTCAATGCAAATATTAGCTGCACCATGCTGCCATTGTTCAGTTAGGGAATAAATTCCCCTGAATGCCCACCATAAATCAGTGGAGGAGCTTTATGTTCTGTCATTGTCCAATAGGATTTTGGCTCAAAGTAATTTTCCAGAGCTCTGTCCTCCACTCCTCATTTGCCTTTGTTAGGTGCCATCTAGTTGGCTTTGACTTACAGCAACCCTCTGAATCAGATACCACCAAGAGAGACCCTTTTATGAACTCTCAGGTCTTGCAAGTTCAGGCCCATGGTTTCCTTACTTGAGTCATTCCACCTTTAATGTGGTCTGTCTCTTTTCCTATTGCCTTCCACTTTACAGAACATTATCATATTTTCCAGCAAATTGCATTGTGTCATGATATGCCCAAAGTATTATAGCCTTAGGCCCTCATCTGCACTGCAGAAATGATGCAGTTTCATATTGCTTTAACTGCCATGGCTCGATACTATGCAAATCTGGGATGTGTAGCTTTGTGAGATATTTAGCCTTCTCTGTCACAGAGCTCTGGTGCCACAACAAATGACAAATCCAGGATTCCATAGCATGGCACCATGACAGTTAAAGCAATGTCAAACTGCATTATTTCTGCAATGCAGACAAGGCCTTAGTTTAGTCCTTCTGGCATCTAGTGAGAGTTGAAGCTTAATTTGCTCTCAGACTCAGTTGCTTGTCTTTCCCCCCAGTTTTTAGTACCAGCAGCACTCTTCTCCAGTACATTTCCATGGAGTGGATTTTCCCTGCTGTCAGCTTTCTTCCCTGCTCAGCTGTCCATATCTAGAAACTGGCCTCCACTATAGGCAAGGTTCTGTTAATGATAAAGCCAGAAGTAAGCCTGAGAAAATGGAGGAGGTGCTGTTCATTTACTTGCATGTTTTTATGCAAGAGTGGACAACTGTGCAACCGTCTAATTAGTTTTTTGTTAACTGCTTCCAGGCTGAAAAAAATTAAAAGCATGGAGAGTTGATTCTAGAAGAATATGATTTGCATGATGGCATTTCTGGAGATGCTCATAGTCTGATCTTGGAAGCTAAGCAGGGTCTGCTCTGGTTAGTACTTGGATGAGAGACCACCAACGAATACCAGGTGCTGTAGGCTATATTGCAAAGGAAGGAAATGGCAAAACCACCTTACCTAAGAAAACCCTATGACATTCATGGGCTTCCTATAAGTCAATAGGCAACTTGAAGGCACATACGCACACAAACTTAGGCTAGGCAAGCCACACTCTCTCAGTGTTTGAAGTAGGCAATGGCAAACATCCTCAGAATAAAGCTTGCTATCACCCAGAAAAAAAACTAGGATAGAGTCCCTAAAATGGCAGTGACTTGTAGGCACATAATAACAACAACAACAACAAATTATGATGTTTAAATCCGTTAATTTTTTCTTATGAAAATATGTTCTCCCCCTCCTTTTTTGCACGTTGGAACACATTTAGCCATGTAATCTTCATAGATTACCCTGAACTTTGGTGATCCATCTTCAAAGCTGTCTTGCAATCTTAAGAAAGAGAGAGTTGCTCAGTGGAATAATCTTGCATTTTCGTGGAATTGCAAATGGTCTTCAATGTATTTGTGTTTGCCTTTGTGAAAGGTGTTCCTGTCCTTCACCTCATTGCTACCCCTTTCCCTGATGTCTGGCACACCATGGAAGATACAGAGGCGAATCTCCACCCGCCCACCGTCCAGAACCTATGTAAGATCCTGGCTGCTTTCCTAGCAGAGTATCTGCACCTATAAGCAGATGCAACCCATTCAATGCTGACAATCTGAGACACGATCGGACAAGAGCGCACAACAACCACAGAGGACACCTGTTACGAGAATGATAACCTACCAGGGATTTGATTTGTGACTACATAAAAAAAAAATTGGCTTGCAATCTAAGAGGAATGTGTGATAATGGGACAATCTATATGTACTTTGGGGAAACTATGAATTCCTGTCTGAGTCCTGCAGACCAAGAGGACTACCATCTGTAGGTGGAATTGCCAAGTTGCCACAGATTAAGAAGGCAAGAAGGAACAGTGTCGGGAAAAGACTCAAAAGACTTCTTTCTTCCTTTGATAATTTTTTTTGACCGAACAAGAGTTGCCAAAGATATGGAGAAGGACATCTCTCTTTCACTCCTTGTAGGAGTGTCTTGGGCTGCCCAAGCCCAGTGTGGTTTATGGCTTGTTCTCATAGCCCAGGGATGGGCAAATCTATTGATGTTGATGAACTGCAACTCCCAACGCTCCTCAGCATTGTCTATACTTGCTAAGGGGGGAAGAGGGAAGAAATGTCAGATAATAAAGATGTGGCTGCTCTGGGCTCCCAGGGGAAGGAAAAGGAGAGTGCACTCTATTAGTGAGTGCATCCCCACTTCTTTTCCTTTTTCAGCCGAGACCGGCTGCTTCTTCATTATCTGAGTTCCCTCTCTCTTACAAATAAACAACAAGGACCCTTTTTAGTCTTCCATTGTAGTCCAGGGACTATTCAGCAAGATCTGGAGGTCCACACTTTGCCCGTCCCCATTGCAGCCCTCCTTGGCTTGCAAATCCAACAGGGTACACATCGCTAAAAATAATAATCTTGCACAACGTTCCCTTCCTGAGCCATTTTGTACTGGGAGACCTCATTTCACGGCTGTGTCCTAAAATTGTCCAAATGCTCCATCACTTCACAGTTTCACAGATCTCTGGACTGTGATGGAAGCAGTGTGCCATCCAGGATGGTCTCAGCCACCTATCTCTGCCCATGTTCTGTTTTTTATACCAAGGAAAACGGGTCTCTTTTTAAAACACATTGTCCGGCCTGAAGGCCTTTTCAGGTGTAAAGAAATTGCCATATGTGGAAAGTGTCATAGGTGGAGATAAATGGTAAGGGTTCTCACCAGCTATGGCAGGAGTCTCACCATGCCAGTATCTCTGGGTTGTTCCAATGAGGGTACTTTTTACATACTTACATTAAGAGGTATTCAGTACCTGCTTCACTGCACAGTGCAGAAATCTGGCTCAAAGGCTGGTTGGTACACCGGGCACCAAAAGCCATTACAACTTCTCTTGTATGGGAATGGATCTCAGTTTACATACATAGGGGGAACGTTGTAACCTGTGGAGGATTTCTGAGTCCTACTCAACTCACAGCAGAGACCTGAGAGGGAAGAAAGAGGTGCTATTTCTTAATGCTCAGTGTTTGAGCATTAGCATAACTGGGAGATAGAGAACGATTCTGGACTAGTATTTTCACCCCAATGCTAGCTTCCAGATAATACTGTCTCTTCTCCCCCTTAAATACTGTATCAGGTGAGCATTATGTAGTTTTTCCAATTTCCAGTAGCCTGCAATGTTACTATTTATTTTTCCATTTTAAAGATACTGCTAGCATCTCTTTCTTGCTCCTGCTTGTCTTGACTAGACCTCTTCCATTCCTCTCTTGCAGACAAATCTTAATAAGCAAATGTTTCAGTAAACGTTTCTTCTTTCCAATCCTTTGCCTGGTGCTATGTTTTTGGCCAGTTTGTTGGGAAGGGTCAGCGGTAATGTCTCCATAGAACAAGCATCCACCAGCCACAGGTCACTTGATTGGGCAACATGTTGCAAAAAACAGTGGGAGGGACAGGGAAAGAGAAAAGGGTTTTTAAAAAGTGGACCTGATCTTAAAGTCTTTACGTGGCCAACATGCCTTGATAGGGAAACTATGTAATTCAGCCTTAGGTTGCATAAGTATTTTCAGCGTCTGCATCGCCACAAAAAGGTGCAACATGCCTTTGCCACCAAGAGTCAGCACTAGTGCATAGGTGTGCCAACATGAAAACATGGCACGGTTTTTGTAATAGGTGTTGGTTTTCCCAGTTTAGAGAAAGTACAAGGCTTGTAGGCCAGGGATGTAACTACAGGAGTAGGCTGAGTAGGCTAACTACAGGAGTATGCCTGCAGCAAAGTTTTCCTTCAGTTCCCAAATTTCTAGCTGGTCTGTTGGAGAGCTTTGGTGCTTCGGTTCTATGTGCATTCAAATCGTTTCTGACTTATGGCAACCTCAATATGAACTTATAATGGAGTTTTCTTGGCAAGATTTGTTCAGAGGAGACTTGCCATTGAGTTCCATGGATAAGCAGTGAATCAAACACTGGTCTCCAGAGTCACAGTCCAATGCCCAAACCACCAAACTACAAACCCCAGCATCCTGTAGGATAGAATCATGACAGTTAATGTGGTTTCAAACTGCTTTAATTCTGCAGTGTGAATACACACTCAGCCATATGGCAGGTTTCTACGTTTGTCAACATAACTCTGGGATAGAATCTAGCACTTTAGAAAACACCTTTAAAATCCAGACTACAATCTGGAACAGACACGGAAGCCTGGCTGCTACTTATCCTCCCGCCAAAGATGCCCTCTTCATTGGCTTTCTTTGTATTGTAATACATTCTGCAACAGGTATTTCAGATTTGTTTCTGAATCTGTATCTACATTTCTGTCAACCAGGAACATTTGCTCACGAACCCATTTGACTTAACCAACCCTTGATGCGATTTGCCTGATTGAATCGCTTGGTAGCTGTTCCAAAAACCTTTTCAGATCGGCTCTTGAATATTCCTTCCTTAATGCATTGCTGTTTTCTTCCTTCTTTTAAGTCTTCAATTGTCATTAGACGCTCCCTTCTCTTCTTTGGAATAATAAGCGTGGCATTTGAATGCCGTTTCTGTGCCATAATGGCTCTTTTGCTGTTATCTGGAACGCGGCTCCTCCGTCATGTTCCCAGAGAGGCAATTTCAATCAATTATTTTGCTTCGGAGTCTGAAGATTCTTCATTTGGAGAGGGCCTATTTTGTGCTGGATTAGTGCTTTATTTTTCTCCTTTTGAAGAGACAGAAAAGAATTACCTTAAAAAAAGAAGTGCATAAAACCAATTCGCAGTTATGTACACTACAAGCAAAAAAATATGACCGTTATTACAGCACCTACTTTTCAACCCTCCTCTCCTCCTCCTGATGGCTATGACCAAGGAATTTAACATCCATTACCTACAATGTGAAAAATCTTATTAATAGTTTCCCTAACTTCATAGTACCCCTTTTCAGCTTTAATTTTCTGGACCCAAAAACCCCATTTGTCCCACCATTTCCTTTCCTTTATTGGACCATTATATTTTCCTTTCCTCTTCCTTAAATCATCAAATAGGAGACATTTTGCAATGCGATGTGGCCAATTTTTTCCCTACCCAACACTGTTGATTTTTCCTTCTGGATTAACAAAATCCAAAGGCTAGATTAAACATGTTTTTCCAAATGGATATTAGTTTTTGTGACTGCTGTCACCCCATATCATTTCTTAGGATGTCTGGGGCTGATGGGTTTTGCAGTTGAATAAGCTCCAGGGGCCTTATCCTTGACAGTAATGTCAAGAACGGTTTCGTAGTTCCCTGAAGGGACAGGATGAAATGCAAGGAAGGGAAAATCTATACATTCAAGGGAAATTAAGGGTGGTTACTGCCCTCAGGAAAAGTTCTGGGCATCGTCTCTGAGGTCTTTTCTTTTACCTTTTAATTAAAGAATGCCAAGTCTCGCTCTTTTTTTAATTAAGAAGATGCTAAAAAACAACTCAAACCGGCAGCTTGCAGTTATTCAATAAAAGTAACATTTGCTCTGACCTGGGATTATTCAGATCAGTGAGCAGAAAGGCATTTTGAAGGATGATTTGCAAACATGGTAATTTAGGAGGAGAAACATTATTATTATTATTATTAGAATGTTATTTTATAAAGATTTTAAAAAAAACCAGCTGATGTTCATGCAATTTTGACATTGGCTTAGGATGGCACATCTACCATTCTCCCTTTCAACCCGCCCCATAAAATGTTTCGTTACTGGTTTTGTGCATTTCTCCTTCTTTAATATGTATCAAGGAATTTGTGAACCCTGGCCCTTATTTGTCAATGTGGCTGTTTGCAAGACGAAGGGCACTGGAAGCGAGCCGAGGGTCCCATTTTCTTCAGGTGGGATTGGGATGAAATAAACGAAATCCTGAAATTTGAACGATTGCTCTTTTGCAGAGAGGAAGGTGGCACTGAAGAACTTGGGAAGAATGGACCTTCAACCTTGGACAGACCTTGGTGGTTGTTGGGTGTCTTCATGTTGTTTCCAACTTATGGCAACCCTAAGATGAACATACTGTATTGTGGGGTTTTCTCGGCAAGATTTGTTCAGAACAGGTTCCCCTGAGGCTGAGAGAGTGCGACGTGCCCAAGGTCACCCAGTGGGTTTCATGGCCAACGTGGAAATGGGCTGAGGCCATTATCTTGGACCTTCATGCGCCCACCAAGTGTTTTGGACGTCAGGTCCCAGAAGCCCCTGCCAGCTTAGCCAGCAGTCAGGAACTTGGGGACCTGAAATCCAAAATACCTGGAGGACCAAAGTTTGGGAGCAATTGAACCATGTTTTGTTCTGCATTGTCACTTCATCAGATGGAAGTGGCGGTTGGCCTTCTGTCCAGCAAAAGGGGCTGTTCTGGCTTCCCTGGGAAAGGCAACCCTGTGTCTTGTGTCCCATGTCTGCAAAGGTAATGATAGGAACACCAATCCCAATGATCTGGAGAGGAGCTTCATGCCATCTTATGAGTATCTTTGTGCCCATGATATGAGCTTTCAGGGTACCACAGTAAGTTTTCACCCACAGCATTAAGAAGCCAACGTTTGTCACGCAGGATCATATTTTGTCCTGCAAATGAGGCTTTACATTCCTAGCATGTCTGCTGCCTGCTTTTGGGAAACGGTTGCTGTTTTGGAGACCAGTGCTGGGGACCCAGTTGCTCCTCCTTGTTCAATTTTTACCTTTTTGAACAACGCACACTTTCAACATCTTCTCCTGACAAGGAGGCTGACTCCATCAAAGGCTGTCTCAAGATCTGTCGGTTCTTTAGAGAAGCAAAGGAAGAATTAATTGCCACCGGAGCAATGTTTTCCTCCCTTGTGATACTTGTAAAGTCCATCTCATCTCCTTTCTCATTAACCTGTGGCTTCATCTGCAGATGAAGAGAAGGCTGTGGCAAACCTTGCCAAGAAAACCCCAGGATAGGGTTGCCATACGTCAGAAACAACTTGAAGGCACACAACAACAATGATAACCACTGTTTGGTGCTAGAACTCAAAGACATAGCCATGCTAGTCTGTAGAATCATTATGCAGAGAGGTCTTGGAGCACCTTTGAGGCTCACTGAAAAAAAAGACATTGGCAGCATGAGCTTTCCTAGACTTCAGTCTACGTCTCTCAAAGGTGCTCCAAGATCTCTCTCTCTCTACTGTTTTGTGCATTTAGGATGTACTGATTGACAGTGAGATATGGCAGCCCCCAAAAATCAATGCAGTTCTGTGCAATTCAGGAGTCTGATGTCGAGATCTGCTGCCTGTTTAACTGTCATAGTGGCTTCCTGAAAGAATCTTGGCAAGGCAAAGATGATGAGCATTCTCCAAAGGCAGCAGGGGATCCCAGGTCTCCTCTGACAGAGTTTTCCTCCCCAGATTTCCCTGTAGAGAAGGAATGATCATTCAGACAATGATAACCGGAATCCTGTCCTTAATGGATGTTGCAAGTCTGTCTTGAATTTGGCAGAGAATGATTTAAACTAAGCACAGTGAATCCTCTCCTGAAAGAACACATTGCATGGGAAGTTCAGTTGTAGTGGAAAAGGGGCTTTCATGAACCATCCTGGACAAATTTCCCCGAAGGTGGGCATGTAAATCTTCATATATTTCATTCTCACAGACCAATAAGAATAATTTTACCCTTCTACTTTGAGTTGGGAGAAGGTCTTCGAAAACGTGCAGTATTGAAAACTGTTCATAGATTTTTGTGTTGAAAATGGCATTTTCCATGCAGGAAACAAACCCTGCAGGAAACTTGTTCTTCGTTGTGTTATTTTTTGTGCAGGAATGCAATGCTGTTTTCTGGGCAAGGAAACCATCTGCATTTTTGCACAGAATACATACTGAACTGTGAAGATTCCTATCCATCTGGAATTCTCATCAGGGTTTCCTCCCACCCTAAAACCAATTTTATTGACCAATATTCAATTTTTAAAAATGTATTATTTCAATTTCTACTTGAAACAATCATGACACACTTTTAAAGGTCTATCTTAATTCCTTCAAGCCTTGCCCCTGTTTTAACCACTATTAGAGCTAGAACATTTTGAAAGTATTTGATCGGAACTTATTTGCCTAATTCAGGATGGTTGAATGTGGGCTAAGAATGGAATTGAGAATCAATCTGTTTGTAAGGGATGGAAGGAAATAGCAAAATTGTCAGGAGAAGAAGCATCTTAAACCATGCAGATTGCAACAGTTCCATTCTACTCTATTTTTGTACACCATTTTTAACTGTCACCTTCTTTTTCTGGTTTTCCTTTAGAGCTCTGGACACGTATATTGAACAACGTCTGCATAAAGAAATTAAACCCCGTGTTTTTTGTTGACAATTACACTGAATATGTGATTGCTCTTGGTGGTGGCTGGCAGGAAGGAGAGTTCTTTCTTATTACTGTGACAGGTATTTCTCTTTTGCCAGCCAGAATACAGTGCAGAATAGATGAGGTCTAGCTTGATGAGCCGGGCCAGCTCTTTTTCTGTCCTGCACAAGTAACTGCCCTGAAAAGGCCTTTATGGAGTTAGGAAAGGCTTGACTAGGGATGTAGACTGGCCAGCATGTGTTGGGGGGGGGGGATATTAGATTCCAGAGAAATGGATCCAAATTTCAGGGGAAATTTGGTTTCTGTAGTACATGAGGAACTTGAGTGATGGATAGTTACTTTTTAAAGGGATTCTAGATTTCGTGGACTAGTCCTCAGTTTCCAGTGCTGATAGGGCATCTCCAGACAGGAGACAAGGGTCCAAAACACACTGCCTAATTAGACACCAGTCTCATATTGCTCATCATTTTAGTCACTGTTAGTGAAAGCTAATTAGTAATTACTTCATAATTGCCTTACTGTAATTGTATTTTCAGGTTTATTTTTCTTTTGCCTGTCAAGAAGAGAATGTTTGCTAATTGTGTGATCGATAGCACAAATATAAATGAATCAAATACCCCAGGATAGGAGAAAATAGAGACTACTGAAACAAATGAGACCATAAGCAGCGTGTAAATCTGTTGGCATAGGGTTTGTCCATGAGGAAGCAGGAAAAGAGGAATAGCCCCAACCACTTTAACACTATAATTTTTCCCCTTTATAGATGGGATTGTGAATTCCACTGGCCCTTTGAGGGCTGAGAAGCAATCAGTGTGCCAGTTTCTGAAAGGTAGGTCTTTCTATACTTTCATCATCTGACTCTCTCCCTACCTCCTCCTAGCTCCTACAATCCTATGTTGATGTGGGGAGTGGGTTTTTGTTTGTTTGTTTGTTTGTTTGTTTGTTTTGGAGGGGGCAACAGAGCCAGTACAGGTTGGTGGCTATCTTTAATTAAACACTAGTCAGAAACAAAGCTCACCCATGAACATGGATGGAAGAATGCATTGGGGAGTGCTTTACTGGAATATTAATTCAACCCATCCTAGCATAGCTGTACTGAATTTGAACTGATTTTACCATTCTTTCTTCTGCCCAGGGTATGATATAAATGGAAGCTTAAAATATATATCTACAAATAAAATAAACACACACTCATTAAATTATTAGAAGCATTTATTGCTTTTTCTCCCTCGGAGGAAGTAGTTCTCCCATAGGATGTTAGTCTCAGGACATCAAGAGACCATTCTAACCTGTATCCCAGTGCATTATAGGGGCCCTAAGCCAGCAGCCCAGTAATCTGGAGCTCACAAGAGGTGCAGAATGTGAATTAATCTCTGTTTGCATATAAAGCAAGAAGCATGTTTCCATTCCAGCTAAGACAAGATGCTTAAAAACATATGGGCAATGGCTATTGAGGTCTGAGAGGCTAGAGGTGTGGCTGGTGGACAGGGTTTCTGAGGACTGGAGCCAGCGGGTTTCATGCTCTGAACATGCTCCGCATGAATTCTGCTGGTCCAGAATAAAATGATATTAATTTTCACATTTTAAAATGATTTACAGTGACAGAGAGGTTCTATTGGCGTGGGGACTGGTCAAACCCCAATCAGCTTGTTAACAGATTTACAAGCTGCTTATAGTCCTATCCTGCTGCATTTGATTTATTTATACTACAGCATTAACAACCCAGTTCTCTTCTTTATATAAAAAGGAAAAATACATTTCAAAATACAGTTCATTTACAATAAGTACTGTTGCTAGCTTCACAATCTATATAGGTCCATTTAAGCACAAAACACAGAAATTATTTTAGGTTTGATTTAATATGGAGTATTTTTAAATTGAGATCTCTACTCTGTGTTGCAATTGCAACATTTCTAGATGTGTACACGCACACACACTCCCACTCTCCTACTCACAGTATATCAACAAACCTTGACTGACATTTTCTCCCTTCCAGTTGGGTGCAGCATTTTGTGGGTTGTCTACTCTACAAATGATGACAAGTTCTTTTTGCTGGTGAAGGAGGATGGAACAGATAGGCACTTCATTGTGGAATACCGGAAAGGTTAGTATGACTTTCTTAAGCTTTGTTATCATCATCATCATCATCATCCCCACCACCACCAGTACCATCATCACTTAAAATTCAGGTAGGCACTGCACATAAAAAACAATCTAACAAAGAAATAATAATTTAATACTGAAAGCAGGAATATACAAAAATTAATCCTGAGTGCAGGAGGTTGCTGATCAGCAATGTGGAGAACATGTCTAATGGACCTTTCGATTGACCAAGAAATGAATCACAGCTCAGTAGCGAAGGGCTTTTCTTTGGGGAAAGAGCCAATAATTTGCTTGCAGAAGGCCTCTGATTCAGTCCCTGTTGTGTCCAGCGACAACTGGGAAAGACTTGCCTGAAACAAATCAGCATAGGTATTACTATATGGACCCATAGTCTGATTCTATATAAAGAAGCTTTGAATGATTGCACAAGTTGATTTTGTCTCTGAATAAATGCGGAGAAAGTCTGTGTATTCCCAGTTAGAAGAACCTGGAAAGTTACAGAAAGATCACTATTAGTCACAGTATATAATCTTGGCTTAGGTGGACCAGCGGTGTGACTTGTTGTTCACAGCTTCATAACTAGGGACTGATGATCAAGACATTTGTTTCACCTTGCAGGTTTATAGCCCTGTGTAGTTCAAAGATGTGGGAATTGCAACTATTCCCCAGTACTTGTAAGGGACCTGGTGTGTATTTGTGTATATACAGTCCCCCCTCTGTTTTTATGGGGGATCCGTTCCGGACACACACACGCAAAAACGAAAACTGCCGATATTCAAGCCCCATTGGCTTGAATGGCGGTGCATGCCCATCAGTGCACACTCCGTTTTGTCCCCCTCCATTTGCCGCTCATGCATAAGCGAGGGACACGGATCCCAAGTCCATGAAAATGGAGGGGTGACTGTGTGTATAAATGAGCGAGACTGTGTAAAACCTGAGGCTGGGTAGGAGCCAAAGATCACAGAAGCAACTGTGACTGAAGTATACCGTAGGTTACAAATTAGCACTTTATTTCGTATCTTAACATGTGTCTGTGTTATCTCTTCAATTTGCAGATGAGTATTTTATGCAGATTTATGAAGTTCCTCAGTTTATACCCCAAGGTAAGAATTGCAGCATCTGTGGGAGGGCAGAGTCTTCTGTTGCAATTAAAAGATTGCACTCATGCACTGTATTTGCATTGACACACACGCACACAAATGTGAAATCCTGTAGGAATCCCTGCTTTACGTCTTTGCATGTAGAAAAAGGGATTTCAGGGGTGTTGCCTGCCAAGTAACCAGGAGACATTATTCAACACCTCCTGAAATTTCCTATTCTATGTAATGTAAACATACAAGAGCCTGCTACAGTTTTTACTCTTAACAACCCTACCCAGAGCTTTTTTTTTACAGCTGCAGAAATCAAAAAATGCTCTTACACTCATTCTGCACTGACCATGAATCAGAATTGCAATAGACATGTTATAGAAAGGAGTTTTTGGGAGCGTTGTTCCAGTAAATTTGTGAAATTCTTCCAGTTGGTTCACAAGAAGCAACCACTGGGCATGGTAACTGGGTTCATTGTTTAAGGACATCAGCTGTTTGCATTTGTGGGAACGCATGCTTCTTTATAGAGTATCATTATTTTGTCAATGCAATGACCTCTTTTGTGCATAATTTGTCTATGTAGATTTTTAAAACACTTTAAAGCTATTACTACTTTGTGGTCTCTGTGAACCACACAATAGGGTTTTACTGTGTCTGTCAAGAGCATGTTCAGAACTCTATGATTCCGTGACTGAAACAAAGACTGTTCTTTGTAAAACAGTCTGCTCAATATGCTCCTGTTCCAAAAATGTTGTCATATGGAGGAGGAAGTAGGGGGAAAACAGTGTTCTTTGCCCTTGTTGCTATTGTTATGCCATCAAATCATTTCTGACTTACAGTGACTCTAAGACGAACCTGGTATTCTTGCCATGTTTCTTTAGAGTGGGTTTGCCGTTGCCATCCTCTCTTGCCAAAGTATTGGTTAATAACTTTAAAATCCTACATGGTTTGGGTCCATCTTACCTTCAGGATTGTCTTCTCCTATATAATCTGCCCCGTATGTTCATGTCCTCTGGCGGACATTTACTCCCATCAGCCAGGATTGGGTTGGCAACTGTCAGCCAGAAGACTTTCTTTTCAGCCGCCCCTAGACTGTGGAATGACCTGCCAGAAGAAATTAACCAGCTGAATACGCTGTCTGAATTTAAAAGAGCATTGAAGACCAGTCTCTTCCAGCAGACTTATCCAGATGATTTTTAAATTGTGACATTTAAAAGATGAATTTCAGATGTGGATTGTTTTAATATGTGCACATCTTATTTGTCCTTTTAAATTGATGTATGTATTAACTGATGTTGTTTGTTAATTGTGGTTGTCGTTCCATGAGGGGAGGAATATTGTTGTTGTTGTTGTTGTTGTTGTTGTTGTTGGCTGACAGTATGACTTGCCTAAGGTCACCAAGGGGGCTTTCCACAGCCGAGTGAGGATTCGAACCCTGATCTCCAGAGTCACAGTCCAGCACTCAAACCACTGGTTCCTGCCACTACATCTTTTTTTCACCCTAATTTCTCTTTGTAACTGTTATTCCACTCCAATCCTTTTGTGATGGCTTATCTTCCCTTCTTTTTTCCTTAGATCCCTCAGAGAGAGGATTTGTGATGTTACTAGGGAAGGAGGCTTATTCAAATAAAACTCTCATCCCAAGAGGTTTGGCTTTGAACCCCTTCAGTAAGATATTCTATATCTGGGGGAATGCTATCTTGCAAAGGTAAGACTCACTGTCCAAAACCAAATGATTTGGATATGGTTCCAGATGACTTCCCATTTGAATATATTCCTTTTAGCTTTAGCTTTTCGGTTTCTTGAGCAGCAGGTGTAATATCCTCCAAAGGAGTAGTGGACTACAGCCTCCATCATCCACCAGTGCTGAAAAAGGATGGGAATTGCAGTGCCACAATATCTGAAAGGGCACAGTTCACCCGCCCTCTACTCCAGAAACCAAACTCTGTAGCTTCTGACTGTTTTAATAATGATGGGGACTCTCCTGTGAGGCTGATACTGTTTTTGCATTCTTCTTTATGTTGCTTTCTCACAGTACTGTATTGTTTCTTTACTGTTTGGCACAGGTACCACCTCACAGTTAACTTTCCCAATTCTCTTCCCACCTCCCTCCCTCTGCAGTGTGTATGCTTTCCTTTCATTGGAGTTTATCAGACAAGAGAAATTGGAAGTATGATCCAATGGCAATCTGAACGCAATCATGGGGTTTAACGTTATTGCATGATAGACTGCCACACGCAAATTTGGGCAATGGCATGCTATTTTCGGGCAGTGGGAAGCCAGTTCGAACGCAATGCGCATTCACGTAATTGCGCTAAACTAGCGACTTTAAGTGAATGCATTCTGGCCCCACTTTCTTGTCATTCGAATTTAAGAGAAATTCCTCCCGTTTGATAAACTCCTTGGTCTGAGAAGTATGTGGCTTTTGATATTGTGGGCAAAAAAGTGCATTTTGAATGTCACTTCTTCATCTTTCTTAGGCA
>NC_056530.1:21745776-21766078 GCF_019175285.1 Sceloporus undulatus
TATAGGAGAAAGAAAAAATATGACAATGTTAGAAGCAGAGGCCTACATTTTGTCAAGATGTAGTTGTTCTCAGTTAAGATGGAGGGATATTCATGCAGGCAGGCCATTCCTCTTTATGTGGTTCTGCTCCTTTACTTACCTTCCTGTTTGGTTCTCATTGCTTGCAAAATGTAGTAGCATTCGCCACAAGACAGCAATGGTGTCTTCCTTTGCATTCCCACACTAGAGTTCTCAGGCTGGATCCACACTGCAGAATTAATGCAGCTTGACACCACTTTAACTGCCATGGCTTAGTGATATGGCATTCGTAACCTTGCAAGATACTTAGTCTTCTCTTTTAGAGAGATGCGGTGCCACTACAAACTACAAATCCCAGGATTCCATAGGATGTTGTCAAACTCCATTATTTCTGCAATGTGGCAGCAGCCTGCGTCTAAGTCTGAAATTCTTGGCAGCATCTGGTTTTGGGAAGCGAGATTGTTGGGCGACATGTGTCCACTTTGGTCCGATGAGCAGAGCACATATGTCCTTAAGCATCAAAAGATGGCAACAGCTTCTGTTATCTTCAGAACACATTTAATACTTCCACTATGGTGGCAGCTGACAAAACATATTGGGTAGCGGGCAACAAAGATTGGCGATGCAAGAGGTGATGGAATGGAACACAAGGCGGCTGAGCCAAAAAACGGGCTCCCAGATTGAAACTGCACAAATTGGAGTCTCAGCAATGGCAGAAAATAGAATGCATTGCTTTGCTGAGTTTAGGACTCTGCCAAAAGTCAAGACAGATGCCTTTCTCATGCTTGCTGCTTGCACTCACTGGGAAAGTCACTTGCAGATCTACACTGTACAGCTGCAGAAATCTGATACCACTTTTAATTGCCTTAGGGCCATCCTATGGAAACTTGGGATCTCTAGTTGGAGTGAGATAGTTGGATTTCTCTGCTAGTGATGTGTCTCAGGTGACTGGACTAAAACAGTGGTTTTTGGTCTTCCAGACATTTTGGATTTCAGATCCCATTTTCATTTATCTTTGGGCCAAGATGGCTGGCGCTCTGGGAAGCTGAACTCCAAAACACCCAGAAGATTAAAGTTTGAGAACCACTGGACTAAAGTCCTCTAGAAGAATATTCCAAAGTCCCTCTCCAAACTATAAATCCCTGGAGTCTGTAAGGCGGAGCCATAATAAGTTGAAATGGTATCCAATTGCTAGAACTATAGCAGTGTAGATATACTGTACTGATATTCTGCATAACTAAGGTTGCTGCCACACGGCAGAATTACTACAATTTGGCACAGCTTTAATGATGATGATGATGATGATTACCATTATTATTTTATTTCATACCTTCCTCTCCCCAAGACTCGAGTTAGGCTACAACATAGATTAAAACACATACAACCATTTAAGCATGTAAAAACATGGTTAAAACATTGTTAAACCAGCCGGAAAAATTCAGTATTGTTTCTGGAGTTCTCCAGGTGTCAATTATGGTAATCCAAAATCCAAAAAGTATAATCCATTTCCCATCCACTGCAAAGGTTACCTCATTCAGTTATTACCACTGTGACTTCAGTTTCGGTGCCTGGGCTTCTTTGCTCTTCTCAGAAAGCTTTATTGTATTTACAAAAGCCTTTCTAGTTCTTTCTCTCCCATTTTTTTGGGCCGCTTCTTAGTGATTTCTTTGCCCCGAATGAGCCTGGAATATATAGCCGGAGAGAAAAGGCCATCCTTTTGTCCTCATTTCAATTCACACTTCAAAATGGAATTGATCCTTGCTTGTTCTGCCTTACTTCAAAAACCATCCTGTGCGTTCCTTTGCATTCCTTATGAGAGCCAAATACAACGTCTGTGTGTTGTTTCGAGATAGTGAAGTGCCAAAGGGAGCATGAAATTAAAAGTTGGAAATTTAAATTTTGGACTTGTTTTGTGTTAGCTTCAGGTACATATTCTGCAACATCTCTCTCTTGCTTTGAAACAGCTCACAGATGTTGTGAAGATATTTACATAGGATATTAGAAAAGCATACAGTTTTTCTGGACACTGGGTGCTGCACCCACAAAAACACAGCCCTGCAAACATATCCAAGGGTAGCAGCATGTCGGGAGGTCCATGTGTGAGTATTTACACACCAGCTGAGGTCCTTGCTTCTGTAGGTGAGATGGACATTGGCCTGAGCCTCGTCTTCTTGCCACTCACACTCTGGTTGTGTCAAGGACCAGGCTGAGGCAGGTGTTGGCCTGGGCCGACTTGGAAGAGAGTGCATGGCCATCACGGATGTTCTTCCTCCGGCAGAAGATGAGGCGAAGGTGGGCTCTGAACTTGTGGTGGAGCGAGGCATAGATGAATGGGTTGTAGCAAGCTGAGCTCATGGCGGTGAAGTGGCAAGAGAGCTGGACCACGTTGATGTACCTCTTGCTCAGGATGGAGAAGTCCGGGTCCAGGTCACGGAGGAGGTTGAGGACCTGAAGAGGCATCCAGCACAAAGAGAAAGCTAAGATGGCGGCCACCAAGAGGACGAAGGCCTTGCGCTTCTGCTTGTTCCACTGAGCCTGGCTGGAGTTGGCCAAGCCCGAAATGTTCCGGCGATGAAGATGGGCCAAGATGGAGCAGTAGGAGATGGTGACTGCCAAGAGGGGGACCATGTAGCTGATGAGAAGCATGGCACAAGAGTAGACCAGCCGCTGGGTCTCCGCTTGGCTCCAGAACTCCTCACAGATAAACAGGTTGTGTCCAGTGCTGCTGAGATCCAAGTAGACCGAATTAATGGAAGGTGGAGTGGCCAGGACCAGAGACACCACCCAGATGCCGGCCACCACCAGACCGCAGTACCACAAGGGGATGCGCCTCCGGACGGGGTAGACCACCACCATGTACCGGTCCACGGCGATGGCTGCGAGGGAGAGGGCCGAAACATAGACCGTGGCTGCTTGGAGGAGGATGACAGCGTGGCACATGGCTTGGCCAAAGAGCCAGCCGTGCGGCTCAAAGGCATATGAGACAGTTGGCGGCACACAAGCCAGGCACATCAAGAGGTCACCCACTGATAGGTTGCCCAGGAAGAAGTTGGTGGCGTTGTGGAGCTTCTTGTCAGCCATGATGGACAAGATCAAGAAGGAGTTGCCCAGGAAAGCCAGGGTCACCAGGAGGCCGTAGAAAGGGATGAAGAGTGGCTTGAACCTTAGAAGAAGTTGGAGTCCGACAAAAGCGTCTTCTCTTTCAGAAAGAGTCCAGTTGTGTGGGAAAGTCGTGTTGGGCTCCATAATCCAATTCCTCTACAAAGGGAAGAGAAGACAAGGTTTATTATGAGGCCATGAAAAAGAAAGTTCCCTTCCTTGAAAAGGAGAGGGCCCAACAACTCAGTGGAGGAGGAAAAAATATTATCATTGGCTACATAAATTGTAAATACATTGGATAAATAACTAAATTATTGAATCATAGAATGACGGAGCTGGAGGAAGAGACCACAAGGGCCATCTTGTTCAATCCTCACCAGGCAGGAACACACAGCTAAAGCCTTCTCTAGAGATACCCAACCAGCCTCTGTTTGAAGACCTTCACCTTCCAAGGAAGTCCATCCAGCTGCCTGCCCTACCTGTTGCTGGATGGTGGATGATGGTTTTTGTATTCCAATGCATCTGGAATCTGGCTTAGAACCAGAGACAGCTATCCTTCTGTATGGCAGATTTGAAGGCGCAGTCACATTTCCCATATGCCTGAGTCTGAGCGATGATCGTTTTGAGCAAATTGGTTGCAATTAAAGGCTGCTGGGTATTCAGTGCCATTATTTTTTCTCCCTCTTTTCTTTAACAGCAACAGCGATCAATCTTTGAATTGCTTCTCTTTGAATAGAAAAAAGAAGTGTGGCAGGGAAAGCACAAGCAGCAGAGTGGAGGTTTTCTGAATCTCGGTGGGTTATTTTGTCCCCAAGGAAAGTAAATTGGTTGCTTCTTGTAGCAACATCAGAAAATGGCTGGGTTGGACCTGAAGGGTTGATCGATCCAGGTTTTCTTTTCTCTACAGTGTAGAAAATGCCTTACAAAACACGAATCCTTACAAAACTTGGTCGATGAGAGAGAGGGCCTTCTCAATGGCTGCTCCCAGACTTTGGGACTCGCTTCTTTGGATAACTCCCTACTTGGTCTCCTTCAGTCAGGATTGATTGCAATGGCTTTTTCATCATGTATTGTTTTGTTGTTGTTTTTAAATATCTTATCTTTTTAATGGATTTTTAAAGTTGTATATAGTCAGCCCTCTGTAGCCACAGATTCTTTATCCACGGCTTGAAAATATTCAAACAAATATAAATTCCAAAAAGGAAAACTTGGTTATACAAGGGACACCATTTTATTGTGTGTTCACATTTAATGGGGCATAAGCATTCACAGATGTTGGCATCCACTGGGGTCCTGGAACCAAACCCCAACGGATGCCCACTGCAGATTGATCAATTGCATTTTAAGATAATTTTTACAGTCTAAAAGTATCCGCTGGGATTTGGTTCCAGGATCCACCATGGATACCAAAATCTGTGGACCATCCAAACTTTAACAGATGAAAACTGGGATGCATATGGCCAAGCAATGCCAGAGTATGATAAAGATGGTGAAAGTTTTTTAATGGAGAAGAACAATCTAGCCAAGAGAATCTGCAACAGTTTGCTTTTGCCTGAGTCTACTGGGAAAGGAAAGACTCTGCTTCCACCTTCCCTCTGGGTTCATGGTAAAACTAAACTACCTTTTGCACTTTGAATGCAGCTTGCAGCAATGGAATAAGCTGAGCACGAAGGGATGGGAGGAGGAGAGAGAAAGCAGGACACTTCCAACAAGGGAGAATGGGAATTGTAGTCCAGGAACAACTAGTGTCCAACACTTGCTATGGGAACAGAGAATGGGAAAGGTCCAAGGTTAGCTGTTTCCTTGGAGAATGTGAAATGTTTCCTTTAATCCATAAGGAACAGTCACAATTGTTGTGTCCACAGATCTGACACACTTTGCTGCCCAAATGCGTCTGAAAACAGGGCACAAAGGATGAGATGCTTGAGACAGCATTGCAAAACAGTTTGTAGGGTGCAAAACTGAGTGAATCAAGCACAAGGGTTAAAATAGCAACCTCACCATATTGCACAATTCAGCACTGGTTGTAATGTAGTTGTTCAATGCAGTTCCTTTTCTTTTTCTACCCATAAGAAGGAAAAACCCATTGAAATAGGTGCTGTTCCAACCCAGTAGGTCCCATTTTCCTCCCCAAACTGGAAGGAATGATGGTTCTAGATATTCCACCCATCCACCCAGTTCTTTATTCCTTCTGCAGATAAAAAACCAAGAGGTCCACAGCACACCAAAGCTAACAACATCCCAATGTTCATCCCCCATAACACCTGTGACTTCACTCTCTTGCTGGAAAAAGAAATACTAATTTCCAATATGCATGCTTTTCCTCTGTAACAAACCCAGTGGGAGACCATTTGGATTTGACCCTTTCCTGCCTTCTCTTCTAACCCCTTCTCAAGTGTAACCACACTAAATAACTCTGCTTCCCTCTGTGTATATATATATATATATATATATATATATACACGCGTACCAACAAAACCAAGGACTTGCAATCCCACCCATGCTCTCTTTGTCTGCAGGTTTTGAGTGACAATTGTCAAAAAAAGGAAGAGGTTTAGAAGCATGGGAATGCAACACTGCTGTACTTACCTGGAGTGCTTTGGGAAGGGAGAGGTCACATCCAAACTGAAGACTGTGGCAAGCTCATCCTAGACACATTCTGCATGAAGCTCCTTCTGCCTGGGGCTTCCTTTTCCTCTGACCACTAGGTCCCCTTTGGATGAAACTCAGGGCTGCTCCTTTTCTCTCTTCTCCTCCTTCTTGGGAAGCTGGTGCCCAGTCGGTAACCCTCACTTTGCCAGAGATGTGCACAGCAGCAGAAAGACCATCGTGAGATCAAGCCCAAGCAGCTTCATCAAGAATCCAAGCACAGCCTTGCTGGAACTGATTTAAAAAACACTGGGGAGCTCAGTGCTGGAATGTGGAAATAAAAGAGCCGGTACCCCTGAGCATGTGCCGAGGGCATTTCCCTCTCCGCAAGGCTCGGCTTGACCATCTTTGCAAGGCTTAACCTTCATGCCAGCTTGAACTTGGAAAACTCAAGCCCTCTTGCCTCCCAATCTTCTTTTAAGCGTCAGCTGCCAGATTAGAAGGATGCTAATATGATCTCTGCATTTAATATGCAATGGTGGTATTTTTTAAAATGCACATTTTGTTCAGATGTGTTTTTATGGTATATTTGTGCCTTTTGTGCATCGCCTTGGGAGCCCTGGCAAGATGAAGGATGGTACCTTTTGCTTTGCACAATGTCATTAGAACAAAATGATATGAATGTCGGACTACGCTTCTGGAGACTAGGGTTTGAAGATTACGGTTTGTTACTCTATATTCTTTTCCTACCTGATCCAAGCACCTGGGCCAACTTTTACAGTGGGGGTATACTTCATATGATGACCCAAATGTCATTGGATTTCAACTCCTAGCATTCCTCCCTATTGGCTTTGCTGGCTCAGGCTGATGGGAACAACAGTCCAACAACAGCTGGAGGATGCTATGATTCCCAGCCCATCTTTACAAGAATCCTGTCAGAAAGAGGGAAGAAACAGAGATGAAGAGGGCAGTTTTTGCCAGCCTGGTGCCCTCAGACATCAGTCACCACCCCTCACATTGACGGGGATGATGTGAGTTGTAGTCTATCATATGCAGACTAGGCTGCCAACGGAGAAGAGACTGGTTCAGCTTGAGGCTAGCAATTTTATGACAGATGAAATCTGGATTGTGAATTTCCAGCTCAACTGATTCTCACTTTTCTTAAGCATCCTGCGGCACAAGAGCCTCTCGGTACAATAAATATAAACCAGGAGCAACCAGCACAAGTTTAATTTGATTTTGTTCACAATCCTTAGGGATTTAGGGTGCATAACAGATTAACAAAATTCACAGAACCCTGGGCTTTTAATGTCGCCAACTCTTGCCTTAAGAGTTTCTGTTTTTAGATTTTGATTTAACATCTGAGTATGTCTTTCTAATAAGATTGTGTTAAATTTCACTCACCAGAGAGCAAGATGATTATAGATGTCTATCAGACATTTTGGACTTGAACCAATCCTATCACTGGGGAGTAGATGGGAGGAAGAGAGTTCATATACTAAAGAAAAGCAAGGCCTATGGCACTTTGAAGACTTAAGGCATTTGACTTGGCACATTTCACGGATTGCCTTTATGGTGCCACAAGACTTTTCCTTTGGTTTGGCTTCTGTTCCCCTCTCTCTCATCTGGGTCCTGCTGACACCTTGCTGGGCATTGATAATGGCTGCTCTCTCTTCTCGGAGCTCCATATGGACAAATCATTCCTCAGTGCAACGGAAAAAATCGTCTTCACCTAATAATCGACACAAAATTAAGTTTGCAGAAATACAGCCACAAGGCTGGGGGCAAGAAAAGTTTGCTCAGATAGATTTCTGAACCTCAAAGTCCCAGGGCAGTCTACCAGAAAGCATCATTGGAGAGCAATAAGAGGAATATTGCTTCCATGCTTTGCTTGGGGATTTCTGAAAGACATCTCTTCCTCCTTGCCAACCCCAGCAGCATGCCAGGCTGGATCAGAGCCAGGAAAAGTTACTTTTTTATGGCCTTCCCAGAATCCCCCATCCAATATGGACAGCTGGAGGATTTGGGAGGGTATTGTCTGAAAAACATAGGTGGTGTAGCGGTTTGAGTGTTGGACTACAACTTTTGGAGATCAGAGTTCAATTCTCCGCTTGGTGATCTTGGGCAAGTCACATGCTCTCAGCCCCAGAAAACCCCATGATGAACCTAAGATGGAAATGACTTGAAGTTACACAAGAAAAACAATATTGACCATGCTGGCTATGGGATTCTGAGACTTGTCCAAAAAAGTAACTCTGGGACCTGGGTGTCCCCTGTTCTGACTCAACAGAGCTCTTCTACAAGACTTTGAAAGCTCAGCAGTGCCAAGAGACACAACCAGATCAAACACAGACCACTGGCTTAGAGGAAAATAAGGTTTATTTACAGAAAAAGGATCACAGCACACAGGGCAAAAAATTCAGTACTAGGCCCCACAAAGAAAGACGGAGAGAAGAGGCAACCGCTTCCAAAATCAGAAGCCAAGAGCAGATTTTCGGGAATGGTTTGAAGAGATTGCACCAGCCTGCTAGGCAAGGCAGCCAAAGCATCATTCCAAGCATCACCTTGGAAAAGTCAGCTTCCAGACTATAATGTCCAAAATCCCCCAGCGTGGCCACTGGCGACATTGTCCAGACAAGTCTGGGATTTGCAAGGCAAAAAGTTAAACTTTCAAGCTTTGAGACACCCACCAACAATGGAACTGAGATTCATGATGCAGTGGCCAAAGGCATCTCCTGGGACACTGGTTCAAATTGTGCACAACTGAGGGAGCCAAGACATCTTATGGACACACATACATGCACCTACCCTGATCTCCAGAGTTTAAAGAGCTCAGAGGCTACAAAAAAGCAATTACTGTGGTGCATGGTTAATACTAATACCATTGCAAACTCTGCCTCTCTTGAATCTCTGTCCCAACAGGGAAGCAAAAGAAGACTACTAGCATCCAAACTGATTATTTTAAACTTTAGAAACTCATGCCTCCCAGAAGTGACATGAAGCTCTGAAGGAAAAGTCTATGACTGCTGCTCCCCTTTGTGCTTTTGAGGAAAGCATTCAGACTTCTGCATCAACCCTTCCCCTCACCTCCAGGTACACTAAAGTACAATCTCTATGCTGGGGACAATGGAGGGTACAATCCAACACGTGTCCAAAGGTTTCCCTACATTTGTGTGTAGGGGAAGGAACTCTATACCTAAATAAGATATGTATCCTTCTCCTCCAAACCCTTTAATTTCTCTGCGTTGGATAGGACTGCATAAGAGGCCAAGGAAGTGGCTCAGCCATTAGAGATGTACGACATGAAAGTCAGTGAGAGGTCGGCGCTTTGTTCACCCTGGAACCTGAGGTGTTTAAAAAAGGTTCAAAATTAATGGGGGTGGCAGAGACTTAGGTTTGAAGAAGAGTGATCTAGTTGCCAAGGAGCACTTACTCTCATACCTTTTTAAGGCAAGACTGGCTAATCCCAGACCTAAAGCAACAGACCTCTCCACTGTCGCCATACATTCTGTGCACTGCAGTACCAAACCTGAGCAGGATTAGAAGAGTGTGCCTGTGTGCTTTTCTCACGCTTCTGCTTCTCCACAAAAACACCCACTGACATGAATTGTCCAGCGTCCTATTAATAATATATGCAGGTACAAGTCCACCTTACTCCTGCCAATGTCTATTGGGAAGGGGGGTTGTTACTGTGGAGGTTGGTATTCTCTTCCAACCCCCACAATGACCAAAGGGCCACCCATGCAGACACACTGTTCATCTTCCAAAGCCATTCTGTTGGTTACATTATCCACCAAGACCTACGAAGGACCCCAGTGGATCTCAGTGGATGATGTAGCCATTCCACGTCTGGCTACTAGGACACAGCCAGACACAGAAGAGCCTTGGGTTAACTGGTGAGTCCAGGGTTTGCTGGGGACAAAGATATAGCATAGCTCTGTGCGCAGAACTATTAACCTACGATGTGATCTCAGATGCTACATGTGTCCAAACATTAATAATTCCATGATTGTCCCCCCTTCCCCTGAGAATCCCTTTTGGGTCATCTCCTTCTGTAAAGAGTGGAGAAAATAGGAGTCCCAAATGGCAGGTGGTTCAGAAATGATGCCCTCTGTATTTTGCCATGTTCTGAGCAGGTGAGCAGTCATGGCAGCATCCCTTGTTGGACAGCTGAGCAACTCCCAGGTTTCTGCCCACTGCAGGAACTACATTCTTGTCTCAAGTTTATTCATGTATTCCTGCAACGCTTGCAGCCGAGCATCGATCTCAGAGAGGTCAGCGGATGGCTCATCGTACAGATTCTCTGTCGAGGAGGAAACAGGTGTTACCACAGTCAAAGCCCAGGGGCAGGAATTAGGGAAGGCACCCACACTGCCTTGCATCAAGAACTGAGGCAAAAAGCTTTCCCATAATGCCCTGCATCAACAGGGCAGATGAAGAAGGATGCAACAGTACACTTCTGATTTACACAATGGGAGCAAATCATCTTGTAGTAGTGGCAAATGTTCCTAGATAGAAGGGGGTTTGCTGAAAGATGAGATTTTAAAAAGCACAGGACTATTTGGTGTTCAAACAGCAATGCGTGCGCATGGGCGCACATGCCCCATTACCACTTTGTGGGCACGTTTCCTTGAGGAAGCCCCCAATCCCACTTCCCTCTAGTCTTGCCACTTGCCTCTGGTTTTAGCTGGAGACTGCCTGAGATGTCAAAGGCCTTACCTTTATCTGCTCGCTTGCTCAGGGTGGGAGTGCTTGCCAAGTGCTTCTGGTGACTGCTGTTTGCATGGGGGACCTGGATAGAGAAGGAGGAGCTGTGAAAGCTTCTACTTATCCCACCACGATAGCCGCCTTCTAGACCCACTACTACAACAAACAATTTATTGAGTAGCCCAAGGGCCGTTTCAAAATACTAGTAACATAATAAAAAACAGTATCACAAAGCTATATATAAAATGTAAATATAGTGCACTAGGTGCAATAAACCTCCATACAATATAAATACATATGCATAACCTAAGCGTGCACCAGGACCAGAACATGCACTACTTGTATACAGCTTATATATATCCGAGAGATATACAAAATGTGCTAAAGAATATACTAGTAAACAGATAAAATAAAATAGTTAACAGACCCACTACTATGTGGGGACTTTCTAGATTGAACCTCTAGGATGAACTTGATGCTCATGAGGCCTCTATCAGTTCTGAGATTCCATGATTCTGTTCTGTCCATTGAGGGGCCTGTAGCAACTGCACCCATTGAACCATTAACAATCTAGCCAGGGACTTCCACCAGATGATGGCGATTCTGGAAGAGGAACCCTCCCTGCAGACCACCTACCATGGTGGGGCCATTCCAAGATGAGGAACTCAGGGGTTTCCTGCTCCTTGCCATTCGCTTCCGGCCCCTGAGGGACAAATACACAAAAAATCAAAGTGGAATAGTGAGAGCACTGACATGGCACTTTAACCACAGGTAAGTAAATCCACAGAGAGTTACCCACCCCTAGATTACAAATTAAATTGAAAAATTACCATTGGAAGTTTAGTAGGTTATGACCTAACCACTCCATGCACTTGGCAAAGTACAAAAGAATACACCAGAGCCTACCTTCCCTCCCCTCCTTCAGTTCTCACCTTGGTGCAACAGGTTCTGAATATTCGTCCATCTCACTCCCTGAGCTAGCAGAGGAACGCCTGCTGCGGAAGCTTTCCACTGCAAAAGAGAGGTTAACCCAATGTGAGATCATGTGATAGGAAAACCCTGTCTATAGGTATCGACCTGGGAAAACTTGTTTTGCCCAAATAAGTCACCAAGAGATGAAGATACCAGTGGAAGCCTGCCCTTAGCATATCTAAACCAGACATGTTAAGTAAAATAAAACCAGATAATAAGCATCTGTACAAAAAGGAAGCAAAATGATCACCACTCTGACTGGCAGACAAATAGACTGCATCCTTCTGCAGCAACATCCCAACAAGACCCACCTGAGGAACTCCTGCCCCTGGTTTTCCCAAGGCCACTGTTGTTGAAAGCTGAGGGGCCTCTGGACTGGGTACGGTGGTGCCACCCGGTTGGCGGGGTGTCTCCCATTCCCCGTCGGATGCATCGCTTGCTGAGAGAAGAGAATTAGCACCAAAATACTCTCAAATAAATCATTAAAGACACAATGGACCCTTGGTATCTACTGGGGTTTGATTCCAGGACTCCCCATGGATACCAAAATCCATGGATATTCGAATGCCATTAAACACAGTGACACAGTAAAATTGTATCCCTTACATCATTAGTTTACTTGCTAATTAGCTTACTTGCTGTTCACCGCTATGATCTTGTGGAATAGTGGTATTAAATAGAACAAATTATTATTATTATTATTATTATTATTATTATATAATGGTAAAATCAAAGTTTATTTTTGGGGAATTTATATATTTTAAAAAATATTTTCAAGATGTGGATAGCTGAACCCATGGATAACAAATCTGTGTATACAGAGGTCCAATGGTACGTACAGTGGACCATTGCTAAACGCTGGGGTTTGGTTCCAAGATCCCCCATGTATAACAAAATCCATGCATGTTCAAGTTCCATTAAATATAATGACATTGCAATATAATGATATAAATATAATGACATTTGAAATTTATACTTTTTTTGAACATTTTCAAACCATGGATGCAGGAATCCATGTATAAAAAAATCAGTGTATAAGAAGGGCCAACTGTATTTATTTTTGATCAGCTCTCAGATGCACTAATTTTAGTATTCCTTGGACTGGATTTGCGTTTATTATTTTCTCACATTACTTCTATACACCTTTATTTTGATACTGGGCTTATAACATGCAAGCTGCCTTCTGGAATGGCTTGCGTCTTGAAAGATGGTGATCCAAAACTACGTTCAGGTAAGTAAATAAATGCTTCTGACTTGAGCACTGGACATAATCAATAGATCACTGATGATGCCATGGACTGGGTGGAGAAAGCACCTTTAGACAAAAGCTACTCACTTTTTCTGTTCTGCCTCTTTCTGCTTGCGCTCTTTCGCCTTCACAAAGGCTGTGGGGTCAAACCGGGGAGCCCGGGTGCCTACCGGAAGGAAAAAATTGGGGTTAAATCAAAGCAGACACCTTGAGAATGTTCTGTTTCAGAGGACAAGGAACCTGGTCTTCTTAAACTTCAGATTTCCAGCCACAGGGTGAGACAACCCAACCTGTAGCTCAGAAACAGGTCAGCACCTGGCAAGGGTGAGTTGTTTTCCTCACCTGTCGGAGACGGAGACTGTCGAGGAACACGGCCTTGGCTTCCGCTGCGACCCTCCCTGGATGTGGACCGCTGCCGGCTGGGGCCCCAGACCCCACTGCGTTCTCGTGAGTTTGACCGTTCCCTTGAGTTAGAGCGGTGGTCTTCTCTCTTTTTGGTGCCACCTCGGGTCAAGGCAGGCTGACCAAAATGGCGGGAAGAGATAGACTTGTTCTGGGGAGAGGGTCCAGTGGGGCTGAAGCGCCTGATGAGGGAAGAGGAAGAAGCATTCACAGCTCAAGAGGGAGGAAGCAATTCCTGAAATGGCACAAACGGCCAGCCCTTAACAACAAGCAATGGGATTGTCCCAGAGTGCTCACCCTTTCCTATATAAGGCCAGCTCATTGGTCAGGTTCTTCATCCGAATCCGGAGGCTCCTCTCCGTCGCCTTCATCTCAGCCAGCTGTAATAGAGATCTCTTTTTACAAAGGGTTTGGGCTGGTTAATGGAGAGCATATGAAGACGAACTCAGAAAAGTTTCTTTTTTTGAAGGGGGGAGGACTTTAACTCTCAGAAGCCCCTAGCTAGTTAGATGATTCTGAGAGCTGGAGTCCAGAAACAGAACTGTTCCAAACTTTGGGATGAATGTATCATCATTTTAAAAAGGTTTTTAGATGGATACTGAAGAGAGCCAATATTTTTTACAAAGCCCTGGTTTCGGTGGAAGAAGATTGGTCTGTCCCCCAAAAAGGCCCACCTAAAAGCTGATATAATCTTGGCTCTGAGTTTTTTTTCAAGCATGCTTCCAGGAATGTTCCTCCAATGTTGCTGGACAGCAATTCCCATCAGTCCCCTAGTTGGTATAGAAGAGGGTGGAAGCTGCAACTGAACAATACCTGAAGGGCTGCTCATTTGCCAGGGTTCTGGAGGAGGCAACAGGATGATGCCAAAAAAGAGGTGTCTGAGAATGGCAAAAACCCAACAATTCCCCCATTTCCCCCCTGGCAGTGAAAGTGGCACTGGGAGGGGTTGTGAAGGCATACGCAAAGCAGATGTTCCCTACATGTGACCTAACCCAGGCTTTAGACAGTTGGGAGAAAAAAATGCCTTGTACACAGGAGGAACTCCATAGCCTGCTGATGCTAAGCAGAAATGCTGTAAATTCTGCAAAGTAAGAGGAATAGTGTGTATCTGCATAATATATGCGGGTTGCAGAATTCCCAAGCCAGAATAATCTGGTCACAGAATATGAATGAGTAGCACAGAGCTCCCATGTTGCTACCTTTGAGGGCACATTTTGGGGCACCCTCAACCATCTGTCTGACATGTCTCTCTCCCAACTCTATCCCAAGATTGGAGGGGAGGGCTATGCACAGCAAAAAGTTCAGCTCACCTCTTCCGCAAGCTGTTGGTTCTCTTGCAGACGCTTGCTAGAAACCCGCTGGTGCTTGGCCCGCTCTTTGGTCAGTTCCTCCTCCAGACTTTGCACCACCTTCTTGAGGATCTTCACTTCCTTCAGGGCACTGCTTTTGTTGGTCAGCTTCAGTTCTTCCTGGAGACCCAAGAGGGCCGTCTCCACCACTTGCTTCTCCTCCAAGGCATTCTGCAGCCTGTTAAAGTGAAGGGAGGGGGAATCAGAGGGCAGGCAGCAGACAACAAGTAGGAGCCAACATATGGCTACATAAGTCTAACACGGTTGGTTTAACTATAAAAACAAGCAGAGGTTTTGCAAAGACTTTACTTCTTGCTCACTTCGAATGTGACAATGTTTGGGCCAACTGTGCAACTCCCCAATTTGCCCGTCCCCATGGGATTTGCACCTACCTTTTTAATTCACTATCTCTCAAACTGGTGACCACAAGTGATGCTGTGTTACTTCTGGCCACCATTTTGAGAGGGACTCTTGACTGTGCCCATGCACAACAAATCCACATACTGTGAGGGAATATTAAAACTCATCAGCTAAAGGCCTGTGTTACTTTCCTTTGTAGTACCACCTATACAGCAGTGATGTGTGTTAGTTTTCAGCATTAAATGAAATCTTGGAAAGGCAGCAAGTTCCAGCTCAGAAGATGCTTCATCAGGATTCTCAGCTGAATTGGCATCTCCTGAGATGGTAAATGCTCAGTATGCCAGCACAGACCTGTTCAAGGGAACATTCCCTCTTCACTCCACCTCTAACTCACTCTTCCCGGAGCCGACGGATCTCAGCATCGCGGAAGTCCTTCCCTGGTTTTGCCTTCAACAGAGCCAGCTCTTCTTTTAGCTCCCGAATCACCTTCTGCAAGACGACTGGATCCGGCTTCCCTACATAGGGCAGCGGGAGAGGGTAATGGATCCTGTCAGAAAGTAAAGCCACAAGTCACAATGGCTGATGGGTGCTAGTGTCAGAGCTCAGAGGAAGGGATTGTCCTGGAAGGGGGTCAAACACCTTCAATTGAGGGTCCCTTCTCCACACACAAACATGCACACTCCCCCTCCAATGATGGTCACTATTGCTATCTGTTCCACCTTCCCCTTCCCAAGGCTTCTTCAGCAAGAACTGGATGCAGAAACTGGATTGCCCTTCACCTGTCAAATTCCACGGAGTAGATCAAGATGAGGTAGCGCTTGGAGCTGAGTGGAGAGCTCTTGGTCGCAGACAAGTGCCGGGGACCCATTCCGATCTTCCTATTCCTCAACGCCTCCAAGTCTGAGTAGGTAAGAAGGTCCAGGGTGACTGACTCGCTGCTCTGTAGCGGGAACAGAAACCAGGTATTTTTGCCCACTCCTCAGGGCAGGAACTAGGCAGCGCATATTGTTCTTCCTCCCCTGCTCACGTCATCCACACAACAGTCCTGTGAGGTAAGCAGGGCTGAGAGACAGTGACTGGCCCCAGATCAGCGCTTCTAATACACAGGTTTTTGTCACTGCCCTGTTCTACAGAACTCACATGCAAGTAGACAGAAACCCTGCCACAAACCCATCTACAAAACAGGTAGTGAGAGAAGGCAGAGGAGCTTTAGAAGGGAGGCAAAGGAGAGAAAACTGTCCATGCCAAGGGAAAAAGAGGGACAGACAGAAGGCTGATGGATGCCTGGAAGCAATGGAGGTCTCACCTGAGCCAAGGCTGACTCCAGCATGTTGCAGAAGATCCCAAACTGCTTGAAATTCCCTGTCTTGTGTGTCAGGTCTTCAATGACTGTGGGGGAGAAACGTAACAAATAGGAGAGAAAAAGTCCATAGCTGAAAAAGGACAGGAAAATCGGGCCCTAGCATGTCCCACTATGGCCCTTGGCTCCTTCTCGGCTTCCTCCATCCCCCCCCCCCCATTCCCCCCAGCGGCATCAAACCCCCCCCGCCACTGGTCAGTGGTGAGCCGGTCCTCCACCTCCACCTCCAAGAGATTTCCTTCCACCGTCATTCGAACGATGTGCTCGACACCCCGGAAAACATAGTCAGCTTGTAACCCATGCAGCTTCGCCATAGTGGATCCAAGGAGCTCCAGGAGATCCTGCACATAGGATGCAAATGTTACAGCCGGCCAGGTGCAGTGGTTTGAGCAACGGACTTAGACCCTGCAAAGCCATCAAAGCCCAGTGAGGGGCCTTGGGCAAGTCACATACTCTCAGCCTCAGGGGAAGGTAAAGGCAAAGACCCCCAAAGAAATAAAAATGGAATGAAATCCAAGAATAAGAAGATATTTTTCTATATACTCCCAAACACTACTCTCTTGTAAAGCACAGGGTAGGCCTCTGAAGGGGCTCTGCCATAGAAGTAAGGGCTCTGTGAGTCAAAAAGGCTGGGAGCAGTGGGGAGGGAGGGTCTGCAGTGGGTCAAGGAGAGGGGAGAACTGGAGGGGGGGTCAGGAAAAGATATTATTGGGGGGCAGAAAGGAAAAGGTCGCGTGGGGAGGGGGCTAGGGAAGATAACAGTGGGAGGGGGTGCCAGGAAAGAGATCCATGGGAGGGAGGGTCAACAGGAGGAGGAGGGGGCTCCGGGGGGCAGGGAGGATACAGAGGGGCGGGTCTGCAGTGGGTCAAGGAGAGGGGAGAGCTATAATGGGGGGGTAGGAGGGAGAAGAACAATGGGGAGGGAGGAGGGATAGCAGTGGGTCAAGGGAAGGTAGGGGGAATCAGGAAAGGATCAATGGGGGGAAGGAGGACAGAAGGGGGGCAGGCAGCCCTTGGGAGGGGAGGGGCCCAGGAATCAAAGAGGGGAAGGGGGGGAAGCAGTCAGTGGGGGGGGCAATAGGGGCTGGAGGGAAAGGGGTGACAGTGGGGAGGGAAGGCGGGTATGGGACGTGTGGGGAGTCAGGGGGAGATCCATGGGGGGAGGAGGGCCAGGAGGGGGGCAGGGATCTGGGGGAGGGGGGCTGGCTCCAGGGGGGAGTAGGGGGGCTTCTGTGGGGTGGAACCAATGGAGGGGGACATTTTAGGGGCCTGGAGTAATAGGGGCTGCTCTTAGGAGGCAAACTGCCCCACTCAGGGGTAGTACTACAACTCCCATGAGTGGCCATGGAGGGGATCATGGGCATCGTGGTCCGACACTTTAGGGGTGCGTCGCCATGACAACCGGGACAAAGCCAGACCCCCTCCTTACCTGCCCGCCGTCCCACCTCAACTGCCGCCTCGATTGAGAAGTTTCCCTCTCCCGCCTCTCCCATTGGCTGCCCGCTCAACCGCTTCCTCACCCTCGTTGGCCGGGAGCCACGCCACTCACCCCGTCCTCGGGCTCTGAGACGCCGAAGCAGCCGTCAATCAAGGAAATGTCACCGCCTCCGACGTCCCGCCTCCTCTGTCTACCTGTTCTGCTAGAAGAGCCGGGCGCTGATTGGTTTGGATGGAGTTATTAGGCTCAGAAGCCCGCCTCACCTCTTGGCACCAGCTATTGGTGGACACGCCTGTCAATCCCTTAAAGAGGCCTCCTATGCAGAATGGTAAGAGGTAGCTCTTTATTGCCCCCTAGAGGCGACTGTGCGCGTAGCGCCTAATGCACCTGAGCCATTCCTGGTTGAAGATGGAGCTCTTCAGAAGATGCTGGAAGATCTGGACCAATTCCTGGCAGGTAGAGTCCTGGGAAAGGGGTTGCATTGCAGAAACACCAACTGAGAACCACTTTCCTGCATTGGCTCAGGCTAAAACACATGCATACCCACCACACCCAAGTATAAAGTCTTGCATCTTACCTTTATCGCACATATAGCTAGGACGCACTCTCTATACAGTTGGCCCTCCATATCTATAGATTCAACCATCCATGGCTTGAAAACACTATATATGTGTATATATATATATATATATATATATATTCCAAAAAGCAAACTTTGCTTTTGCTATTTTATATAAGGGACGGTACATTACTACACCATTGCATAGAATGGGACTTAAACATCCCCATATTTTGGTCCTGGAAGCAAACCCCAATGGATACCAAGTGGATACTGTGCTTCTTTATCGCTCTCAGATACCAACTTTAATATAACATTTAATATAGCCAGATTTTGTGCAGCGGTGGTTAAAATCCATCAGACGCTATTCTTGGTGAAATACTAATATCAAACATGTCTAGATGCATTGAGGCCATATAACTTGATGGGATGATTTTAAATATGTTCTAACTTGCCTGCTTTTATACTGTGCCTTTTAACTTGCGCTGGTCTATGACCGTAATAAAGAAATCCAGTCTTTTGTGTTTCATGTCAGAGAATTAAAGTGTTTTGAAAGTCCATAACAGACCTCAACCCCTTCCTTACTCCTTGCAGGACCGTTCTTTGTGGGATCGTTTCATTCAAAACCTGGAAACGTCAAAGCAAGGTGTGAAAAAACCCAACGCGACAGTGCAAAATCTGAGGTTATTTGGGGGTTTAGGACTCCAGATTCCTACAAAATCAGCGTCTGTTTTGCAAAAAAGTATTTACGACCCTCAGTTTTGCAAACTTGTGTTTGCAAATGAGAGAAGTGTTGGATCTGGTGGGGATGGATTGAAACATACATGAGATGGATCTAGTGACCATGAATTTGGAAAAGCCAAAATGTAGTTTCTAAAATGCCAGCACTACCTCTGTATAACCCTCACCTAACCCTAATCCTAACTAAATGCTGATCCTAACCCTAACTAAACCCTAAACCTAACCCTAATCCTAACTAAACGCTGACCCCAACCCTAACTAATAATAATAATAATAATAATAATAATAAGTTTTATTTATAAACCGCTATTCCGTGTTGATCATAGCGGTATACAGGTAAAAATTGCAATAGCAAATACAAAATACAGGATAAAAATTGCAATACATAAATAAAACTTCAATAAAAGCATTTCAAAATACAGATTAAAACCATACATCAAATCCAGGCCAACTAAATATGCTCAATAATGCTGTACATATAGGGGTGAGTCATATTATTAAGGAACATTGGGGAAGGCCTGCCGAAACAGGAAGGTCTTGAGTCTCTTTTTAAAGAGGTCCAGGGAGGTGGCGGAGTGGAGTTACTCAGGAGGGGTGTTCCAGATCCCAGGGGCCGAGATAGAAAAGGCCCTTTGTGAGGTTGATACATATCTCGTTATCGGGATCCTCAACAGATTCTTCCCAGACAACCTGAGTGTGCGGGGCGGACTATATGGGGAGAGGCGGTCCTCCAAGTACCCTGGGCCCAAGCCATTTAGGGCTTTATAGGTTATAACCAACACCTTGTATTGTGCCCAGAAGCGAATAGGCAGCCAATGGAGATCATGCAGAATTGGTGTTATATGGTCGGCCCTGGGACATCCAGTGACCAACCTAGCTACCATATTCTGCACTAGCTGAAGCTTCCGGGTTTGGTACAAGGGTTGCCCCATGTAGAGCGCATTACAGAAATCCAACCGAGAGGTTACCAGAGAATGTACCACTGTTTCAAGGTCCCCCCGGCCCAGGTAGGGTCGCAGCTGGCGTATCAGCCGAAGCTGGTAACAGGTGCTTCTGACCATCGCATCCACCTGAGAAGTCAGCTGGAGCGACAAGTCCAAAAGCACCCCCAGACTGCGAACTGAGTCCTGCAGGGGGAGCGTGACCCCATTCAGGACAGTGGACAAATTTCACCATCCGGACCAGGGGAGGCTATCACTAGTACTTCCCTTTTCTCTGAATTCATGCTGAGTTTGTTTTTCCTCATCCAGTCCATTAATGACTCCAGGAAACTACAAACTACACATCCCAGAATTCATCCATTGCTTGGTGACCATGCTGACCAGGCAGCCTCCAGCCCAGTGTGCATTTACAGCGCTTTATCAATAAACCTTCATAATAACAATAATATTTAATAATGCATATTTAAATAATAATAATAATAATAATAATAATAATAATAATAATAATAATAATAATA
>NC_056530.1:21766088-21879082 GCF_019175285.1 Sceloporus undulatus
TTGGGCGACCGTGGGCAAGTCACACTCTCTCAGCCTCGGAGGATGACAATGCCAAACCTTGCCTGAAGAAATTTGCCAAGGAAACCCCCATGATTTTATGGCCTTAGGGTCGCCATAAGTTGGGAATGACTTGAAGACACAGAAGAACATTTTCTTCTAGCCAGAAAGCGGATACAGAAGAGGGGAGATGGTGAAACTCAGTATCGCAACTAGGAAGGAAAGAGGATGCTAGCTGAGTAAATACACACACACACACACACATATACGCACATACACACACAAAGCGAGAATCTTTGCAAGTAGCAAAGCAGCCAATGACTTGGATGAAAGAATTGGGGGCATACTTATCAGTTTTGCAGATGACACCAAACTAGGAGGAGTAGCTAATACCCCAGAGGACAGGATCAAGATTCAAAATGACCTGAACAGATTAGAAAGCTGGGCCAAAGCTAGCAAAATGAATTTCAAGACGGAGAAATGCAAGGTATTGCACTTAGGACGGAAAAATGAATGCACAGATATAGGATTATGGGGGACACTTGGCTGAACGAGAGATTTCTATGTGTGAAAGGGATCTAGGAGTCCAAGTAGACCACAAGTTGAACAAGGCCAATGCGATTTTAGGCTGCATCGATAAAAGTATAGTGTCTAGATCAAGAGAAGTAATAGTGCCACTGTATTCTGCTCTAGTCAGGCCCCATTGGAATATTGTGTCCAGTTCTGGGCACCACAATTCAAAAAGGACATTGAGAAACTGGAGCCATGTGTCCAAAGGAGGGCCACCAAAATGGTGATGGCTCTGGAAACCATAAAGCCCTATTTAGGGAGTGGGGTCTGTTTAACCTGGAGAAGAGAAGGTTAAGAGGTGATATGATAGCTCTGTTTAGATACTTGAAGGATGTCATGTTAAGGAAGGAGCAAGCTTGTTTTCTGCTGCTTCAGAGAATAGGACACAATGGAGCAATGGATTCAACGTATAGGAAAAGAGATTCCGGCTAAACATTAGGAAGAACTTCCTGAAAGCTGACAGTGGAACACACTCCTTCCTTGGAGTATAGTGGAGTCTCCTTCTTTGGAGGCCTTCAAACAGAGGCTGGATGGCCATCTGTCAATGGGGATGCTTTGATTGAGATTTCCTGCATGGCAGAAGGGGGTTGGACTGGATCAGGGCCCTTTTAGTCTCTTCCAACTCTATGATTCTATGAATCATTTGCACCTTGAAAACTGTTGCAAGCTGGTTTTTCCTCCTAGCTGAGCTGGAGGCTTCCATACAGCCTTTTAGCCATTCAACAAGAGAACAATATGCCGATTGACATATAAATCGCTTCCTCTCCACCAACAGCATATACTGTATACCCCACTCTCTTCTATGCCAACATTCTCTGAAGATGCCAAAGCCACAGATGCTGGCGAAACGTCAGGAATAAACCCTTCTAGAACATGGCCTCATAGTCTGACAAACCCACAAAAAAAACCCTACGGATGCCGGCCATGAAAGCCTTCGACTTCACAGAGATCCGTAACCACAACAGTGCCCACTTTCCTCTATGGAAGCCGCTCCGGTTGGACCCCTCAAGTGAATTTTGCAGCTGAAAAACAGTTTTTGGGGAGGTCATAAATCCTTCCTTGCCCATCTCCAGGGTTTTTATGCAGGAAACCCTTGATGTCTAGACACATGTGGGTGAAATCCAGGCCAGGGAAAGGAGAAATCAGAGGGGAGGGTCAAATGGAAAAGATCTTGAACCCACCCCCTATAGATCTCAGACTCCACCTCTCCCACATTTTGCAATATTGTGCTTTGGGACCCCATCAGTGAGAAGAACCGTGCCTGGCAGACCACACTGGGCACCATGTTCTCTGCATCACCCATGTGCATGCCATGTGGTGCCCCTGACACATCTGGGGCGCCCTGTTTCGATATGTGGAAGGATTATCTGAGCCTCTCCAAGGTGGTAATGGAGATCCTTGAGGCACGAAAGAAGGACTCAGTTGCGTTCTCTCCAACCTGGGACACGTGGGACTACAACATGGCGCGACATGCGAACAGCCCGGATGGTGTGGCGCACTGGACCAGCGGCAGCGGGTCAAGCGGAAGCGACGCCAATGGCCAGGTGTCCCAGAGCTCTCGGCAGATTTGCAACTTCTGCAAGCACAACGGAGAATCCAAGCATGTCTATTCTTCCCACCCGTTGAAACGAGAGGACGGCGTCGTGGTCTGCCCCATCTTGCGCAAGTACGTCTGCCCGCTCTGTGGCGCCACGGCAGACAAGGCCCACACGCTGAAGTATTGCCCACTGAGCCACCATGCCAAACAGTCCCTCTATCGCAAGTGCGGACGAAACTCGGCCGGGCGCAAAGTCAGGAAATGAGACGGAACAGCAAGGAGTCTTTGGGATCCATGAAAGGACTCTGAAAATCTTTTCTTTTAAGGAGGTGAGACCAAATAAAAAACCCATCAAGCAATGAATGGAGAGGAAAGGTTCCAAAAAAGCCAACCTCATTTTTTCCCCTTCAATTTTATTTGAAAGAAAAAGACATTTGAAGAACACAGTTTGCATTTTAGGATCATGAACGGACAAACATCTTTTAAACACTTTCCAAAACTCTTATGTTTCCCCCAGACTTGAGTTCTTTCAGTTTGAAGAATGGAAACCCAATTCTCTTATTTGTTTTCCAAAAACACTACATTTGTGAGTCTACATTTGTTCCTTTTTCGGTACACAATCGCCTTAAATCATGTCAGGTTTGTGTGTGGCTCAAAGGGAAGCGTCCCGATCCTTTGGGGGAGAAAATATTTGTGTAAGAATTGCTACTATCTAGTTCCTTTTTATATGCTTTTGAAAGGAAAGATGTCTATTTTTATGTTTAGATATATTTTTGGGGGGAAAGGATTGCTATTTGTTGTTGTCTGACTTCCTTTTGCAAGTTCTTCTAAATTAAGGTTGAGGCTGTTGGATTTAATAAAGAGTTTATAGTTCTTGCATCAAACTGTTGTTAAGAACTGGTTGAGTTATCTTCAGTTAGTTGCCTGTAAAGGGAAGGATTATAACTAAACAGACTTATTTGGAAGGATGTTCCAGTTACTTTAGGGCAAGGAGCGTTTCAAAAGTATATATATCTAGCATTGCAGAGATGATATTGCTAAAGAGGAAGGGCACAAAATGTGGATGTTGACCTCCCAAATGATTAATTTTTTTCCTCCGGTCTCCAAATTTCTAGCATTTAAGTAACTCGAAATGTCACTTGAGCATTAAGAAATACAGTCTAAGCATCCAAAAGAAAAAGAAAGGGGAAGAGATGGGAAAGTGACCATGCAAACACAGCAGATGGAAAAGATCTAGGTGTGAACAATTTTCAGTGTTTCTCTTTATGCAATGTTAGAAATGTGGGGACCAAAAGAAATTTAATGGAGGGGATAGTATTTCTTTTTTGGGGAGCAATGCCCTCAATCTGTCTTTCTCCCCTTGAAGATATGCTTCTTTTACCTTTGCATCCATGATGCAGGTGTCTACTTCATGCAAGAGATCATTGCACCAATATAACTGGCCTAAGCTGCAGAGCTGTTGTGGAGCATTTTAATTTGGGACGGAGGAACGCTATGCTGCGTTTTCATTCAAACCTCCTCCGTGGAAAAGGAGATTTCTGCCCTTTCGGGTACCTGCCCTATTTTTGCAACCTGAACATTGGTTTTTGCATTTCCTTCCCCTGTGTCCTACTTCAAAGATTTTCATTCTGGTGCTACATAATCCATTTGAATTAAAACCTCCATTTCAGGATCTGAAAATTAAAGTTTTGTGACATTTTAGACAACTAAAGCATGATCGTGACACATGCTTTTGTGGGCAAGGGTAGACTTCAACAAGATGCATGGGTTACTCTCATAAACTGCAGTGACATATAGCCTCATTTCTACCCTTTTGACACCTTTCCCCTGAAGACTGCTTCAGATATTGTACAGGTAAAATAGACATAAGAGAAAAGCAGTCCATATAATATAAAACAGTGATCCCCAAACTCTGACCTTCCAGGTGTTTTGGACTTCAGCTCCCAGAATCCCAGACCATTGGCCAAGATGGCTGAGGCTTCTGAGAGTTTAAGTCCAAAACATCTGGAGAACCAGAGTTTGGGAATCACTGAAGGACATCTTGCCCCAAGAAAAAATTACAGGGATAGTCAATAGACTTAATAAGTTCTATGAAATGGTGACATTGCTGGGGCCAGGCAGACCTTCTTGGGGAGAGCATCCCATAAGTGGGAGAACATAACCAAACAGGCCTAGTCCCTTGACATCATTGCCCAAAAACCACTTAGAGGAAGGCCTCGGAGGTTGATCCGAGTTGTTCCATTGATTCCAATTGATCTCCATCTGAATCCTCTCCATGATTTGGGTGGATTCTCAGCCGTGAAGTCAGAGCAAAGAACAACTGCATTTCATTGTCTCCAACATTTCACAGGCGAAAACCAGGCCGTCCGTGGCCAAACAGCATCAGAGTGTGGCCAAGATGGCAAAAGGTTATTAATGGGGAAGAACAGACCAGCTAGGAGAGGCTGCCGCAGTTTGCTTTTGTCTGATCCCTCTGGGAAGGGCACGATTCTGCCCTTTCCTCTACTTTCCCCACTTCTGAGATAAATGAGTGACCAATTTTGGCACTTTCAGCTCAGTTTGCAGCAACTGAAAGTTTGCAGAGGCCAAAGGGCAAAAGTGGGAAGAAGAGAGAGAAATGGGTACATTTTAAAAGCAGCTGGAAAAAGAAATGGGAGGACTGATGATTAAATGGGACTCTTTGCCAAATCAAGAAAGCTGAAGGATATGGTATTCAAATGTTAAGGTGACAATTCACAAAACAGTATCAATGGAGGTATATCATAGAACTGGGGTGTGTGACTCTGCATGCTTAGGACATACATGTGCACCTAAGATGGCATATTATTACTTGTGAGCCTGAATGGAGACAGCGGTTTGTGCCTTTTCCCATCCAAGCGAACCAACATAAGCCATGATTTGATTTCACTACTTCTCTTGCCATTACCTTAGGGTTTTGGTTTAAAACAAGCTGGATTTCAAATGCAGGAGCTGTGCAGGTAAAATATATTGTGGGACTACAGTTCCCAGTTTCCCCATCACTTCTCCCTCCGCTGGACAAGACTGATGAGAGTTGGAGTCCGGCAACATCTAGAGAGCAAATGATTCCCACCTCGGCTTGTTTAATGGCTACACAAGCTTTAAGCAATGCCTAGATTGTTTTGCTGGCATCTTGAATGGACATCTTGATTCCTGGTTCATCCAAAGCAACAGTTCAAAAGGACTAGAAAGTGAAACAAAACCACAATGTTGGCTTTTTTCCTGGCCGCATCGCGGGAGATATGGGGAGGGCATAAACCTGGTGCATGAACAGACTGCAATTTGTATGATTCCTGGTTCATACAAAGCAATGGTTCAGGGACTGGAAAGGGAAAGCCAAATCACAATTTCGAAGTTTATCACACTGGGGAAAAGAAAGAAGCAGAGCCCTCCCTCCAGTCCATCTGCCTTGGTCCAGGCCTCAGAGGGAGAGAAGAATGCTGGACCTGATCCTCTCCCCCCTCACCATTCCCTTCTCCTTTTGTATCGTGTCTTTTAGATTGTAAGCCTGTGGGCAGGGAACTGTCTGGTTAAAAAATAATAATAAATGTAAGCCGCCCTGAGAGCCATTAGGGCTGAAGGGCGGGATATAAATACCTAAATAAATAAACAAATAAATAAATAAATAAAAAGGCAGGAGCATCATGAGATGCTTGCATGAATATCGCACAATTTGGCAAAGAATATGGCATGATGTCACAAATATCCCACGATTCTCCCGTGAATAAAGAGGAATTTTAGTGCCGCTTTTTATTCATGGCCACATGGAGGAGGGAAATGTGGAGACAGCATCATCCTGGGGCTTTGAACTCAGGGATACTCTAGAGTTAGAATGCTAAACCTTTCCATTCCTTGCCAATCTTGTGTGAACCTGGTCCTATACTGATAAAAATAACAACAACCAAAACCCATTGTTTTGAATTAGGTCCAAAGGGATGGAACTGGACTCCATACTTTCAATAGTTTCAAAGTGCAGTCTCTGTCTGAAGGCCCTGTGTTCAGTAATGGTTACACTAAGGATATTAGCATAGCATCTGCAGCCAGGGTTCAAAGCAAGGAGTGCCCCAATAATCATGTGAATGTGGTTTGCTGATGGCGGCACCCAACCGTTTGAGTGAAGTGATGCACAAAGTGCAAAGTGATGCATGCTGGACTTTCAGCTTTCAGGTGGGATTCACACTTATCCGTAAATAACGGCAATCATGTGAAAGGTTTTCAGATGAAGTTGCACAGACCCGGTCATTATCTCCCCATTAAGCTGTCATAAAAGTGACACTTGGCAGGATTTTGCATTGCGTTACTGCAATGCTGCTTTAATGAAATGTTAATGGTGGGACTGGCGCTACGATTTGAAAGCCTTTTGCACCATTGCAGTCATGGATGGCTTAAGGACAGGACAAGGATGAGGGAGCGATCCCATCCCTATCCTGTCTCTGTGTAAAAACGTCCTATGCTCTGATCCATCCTTGCAATTCTGCTGATGTTCCAAGTTGGTTAAAAGCAGAGCAACGTCTCACCCGCCTCCTATTTTTGGATAAAAGTAGAATTTTGTATCCTTTGCGGTGCCAACTGTCTCCTCCAGGAGTTCAAGACCTGAAGCTCCATCTTTTGGAACTGAAAATAGACTTCGGGAATCAATAGAAAGGATAGGCCTTCTCCTCCCGGCCAGCAGCCCTCCCCTTATATTTTGGGATAAACAATGGATTAAAGTAACTGGTTTTCTTTTCTTTTTCTATTTTTGTTAAACCATCCAAGAACATGTTTTAGAAACTAGCTTCAAAGGAAACAAATATTCCTTCCCCAGCTCACTGGGAATGTGTGTGTTGTGTGTTGTGTGCCTTCAAGTCGTCTCCAACTTATGGCGACCCTAAGGCAAACCTATCACAGGGTTTTTCTTGGCAAGATTTGTTCCGAGGGGATTTGCCATTCCTTCCTCTGAGGCTGAGAGAGTATGACTTGCCCAAGGCTACCCAGTGGGTTTCATGGCTGAGCTGGGAATCAAACCCTGGTCTCTCAGTGTCTTAAGCCAACACTCAAACCACTATGCCCTGCTGGCTCTTTCAATAGGAATAGTAGACTGGCATCCTCCTCATGGCCTAGGCACAACTGGTCCTCCTAACCCCTCACTCCTATAATATGCTTTGTACCCACCAGGCAGTGAAGAAACCCTATACTGTAGTTCATGGGGCATCTATCTCCTTGTGGCCATTTACGGACATTATCCTGAATCTTCAAGTTGGTTAAAAAGTGGGTTAACCAAGGTAAGGCTCCATACCCTCCAAGATTTCACAGATGCAAACCAGGATTCAGGTGACCAAGCAACACCTGAATTTGGTCAAAATGGCAACAGTTAAGGAGGAGGAGGAAGAGAGCACACAAACTAAGAGAGGTTGCAGCCATTTGCAAGGCATGGTTTTCCTCTCCTCTCCTCTGTCGCCTTCTGAGTAAGAGTGCAAGCTACTTTTGCACTTTGCAGCAATAAGCTGAGGATAAAGGATGGAAATGGGAGGAGGAGAAAGAAACAGCTGAAAACTGGGATGACGGAGGATGAGTGAGGACTGTCCAAATTGTTAGTGATGGAAGGTATGGATGGTCCACATTTGCAGAGTAGGGGATGCTCAGGCAATGGCTTGCTGACTTTTTGGACAACAACCCACTAGCATGGCCGCTGGTGATGCTGCGAAGGAGATTCTGGGAGTTGTGCCCCCCCCCCAAAAAGTGGCATTTCCAAGCTCAATAGGCCCATCGACTCCTCTATGATGAGACCTATGCCAGCCTGGTTTTAATAGCTGTATGGAGAATAACTGCAAATGGCAATCACTGCCAGCCTTTTAAAAAGTGGTTTTAAAAAATTATATGTATGCAAGAAGGAAGATGGGGTCCTAGGACATGGCATGCAGGTAGGCATCCTTTACAAATACACCTAAAGTACTGTATGGCTTTGCCCTAGTGGTTGCATGTGTGCGTGCATGCCTTCAAGTTACCTGTCGATTTATGGCGACTTCCATGCATTTCACAGGGTTTTCCTTAGGCAAGGTATTTGTATAAGTGGTTTTGCCAGTTCCTTCCTCTGAAATGCAGCACTCAGTATCCATTGGCAATCTCTCATCCAAGTACTAACCAGGGCTGAACCTGCTGAGCTTCCAAGATCAGATGGGATCTTCTGCTTTGAGAGTCTTTAGGCCATCTTTAGTGGTTTTACTCATACACAGTTCTGACCAGTTGATCAACTGGTTAAAGATTTATTGAATGAAGTAGCAGCTCTAATAAAGAGGGGTATTAATCCCTCCAGTCCAATAAGGGTCCATGGCCATTTGAGGAGACTAGAATACAGTGCATAAAAATGGTGCCAGAAACACCAAGGGCTCTCTTGACATAATGTTCCTGGATATGCAAAATGCTCTGGGAGAAACCCCTGCTACTTAAAGCTGGGCCAAAGCGTTCAGCCCATCAAGTGTGTGTGTGTTGGGAATGACATTCTGATGCCTTTTTCTGGGTGAATCTTGCCTTTAAAAACCAGATGATCAAAGACTTCATTTTAAAAATGAAGCAAAGGGTGTTCCTGCTGCTCCCAGCAGTTTGCAGCTGCCTGCAACAGAGCCTCACTATTAGCTTCCTGAGTTTGGAAAGTGTTACTTTTTGGACCATTCCTCAGTAGCCCATAACTAGCATGGCCACTGGTCATGTTGAAATGGAGCTCCTTGGAGTTGTGTCCCCTGCATGAATTCTGGAAAATCGGTATTATTATTATTATTATTATTATTATTATTATTATTATTATTAGAGCTAGGTTACAGTTGCATCGACGCTACAGAATTAGTGCAATTTGGCACCGCTTTAACAATCATGACTCAATGCCCAAGAAGTCCTGGGTTTTGTAGTGTTGCATTTCACCTTCTCTGTCAGAGAGCTCTAGCGCCACAACAAACTACAAATCCCAGGATCCCATAGGATGGAGCCATGAGAGTTAAAGTGGTCTCAAACTGAATTAATTCTGCAGTGTGGCACCAACTTTTCTCCTTGTTGACCCTTTTCTTCCTTTCTTTTTATGCTAGTGCTACGTCACGATGATAATGATGATTCAGTTAACAAACTAATATCAACCTATGTCACGTATGGTATCCTGCATATAAATATCACAGCTAGTATTGCATCTGTGCATCATTTAAAAGGACATCCAGTCCTAACATATTTATCACAGCTTTTGTGGCACCATTGACTGCACGGGAGACTTTGTTTCCTCAAATCAAGATCAATTATGTCCACCGCATTCCCACAATCCATAAAGCAGAACCCAAGCAAGCCAAGGAGGAGAGAAATTCAACCTTCCCTTTGGAACTAGTATTCACAAATCATCGCTGGCTCCCATTGCAGATGCTTACAAATGGGCTCCTTCCCAAGCCATCTTCCCCAGTATGGAAGTCGGAGCAGACATAATGTCATTTTCCAGATCTTCCTATCCCTACGAGGATAATATTGGTCAGTCTCTAGACAAACGGCACGTCGCCTCTTAGAATACCTGTTCTCCAATATTTCTCAAAGACAGAAATGTTCAGAGGATGCCATAACCATTTAATACCTGAGGATGCGATTCATCTGACCCTGCGGAGATGTGCATTCGCTGGTATGTCTGCATGGTTCCTTTGGAAACGTATCGCTACCCTCTTGCTTCTCGATAGCCAAGAGAAATCACCTTCGGATGAGGAAGAGGAGGGAGGAAGTTATTACAAAAGCAATCCGCAAGCTCTGCTGCTTTAAACTCCACATTGAACTGAGCTGCTTTCCAGTCCTACCTTGTCTGGCAGGTGTAGATGGGACTGGAACCCCAAACTCCAACTTTCTTGGTTAAGAAATCCCAGATACTGTAGGGACTCACCCAGCCCATTTTGGATTGGATCTCCTTCACAGGAAAGGCGAGGAAGATGCTTTCTTTTCAGGCTGGTGGATTTTCAAGCCTTTCCTGGACAGAGTTCCTATTGCCTTTCCAGGCCCAGCCCTTTCTGCCCACCCAGTCCATGCTTCCCCATGTGCTGCTCCATGACCATAATAAACACAAACAAGTTAGAACATGTTTCCCTCCACCAACCTTTGCCTAGTTTCCCATCAAATGTAGCTAACTAAATTCTTCTTTCCAGTGCATTTAGCCCGGCTGGGAGGTTGCATTTGTTGTTGTTGTGTGCCTTTTGTTTCCAAAAGGTGAACCTATCATGGGGCTTTCCTGGCAAGGTTTGTTCGGAGGGGGTTTGCCACAGCGATCCTCTGAGGCTGAGACAGTGTGGCTTGCCCAATGTTTTCATGTGTTTCATGGCAGAGCTGGGAATCAAACCCTGGTCTCCAGAGTAATTGCATAATTATGCCATTAAAGTCATGAAGAAGCATTAGCACGCTTCTTTTTACTTTTGGGATATGCATGTCCGATGTCACTTTATTTGCGCAGTTGCGTACGATAATCATTTGTGCATTTTCACTTTAATTGCGGGATGCTTTAAATGCATTTAAATCTCTCTTTAATGCCGAAATCAGCCCCAGTGTGATAAACTCCTATCGCAGGAGAGAGGAGATTCAGGGGATTAAAAAGGTATTTCCCAGGAAGGTTGTGTGATCGCGGCAAAGATTTTCATGCGTACTGCCATCTGAGAGGACCTATCCCAGGAAGAACCAGGAGTGCTCCAGCAACAGAGCCTTCATAGGGAAATCCCATTAATGGTTTCTTGCTGGAGCATTCCTGGTTCTTCCCAGTGAGCCATTGTCCAGAATCTTCCAGCCAGGATGACCAGTGAGCCATTGTCGCTGGTGATTCTGGGAAATGTAGTCCAAAGTTTTCTAAGCTCTATAGCCAAATAAAGGGCATCATCAGTCGCTTCCAAAGGCCTTTTCTCTAATCCGGGACTTGGAAAACTAGAACGATCCATGACTTGGAAAAGGAGAACAAAATATAAGCACAGGTAGCTGTGTTTGCATCCCTTTTGTGGGCTGAAGAAATTAGCTTTTCTGGCTGTAAAAATTACTGGTTTAGTATCGAAGATGGCAAAGCAGAATTCACAGGTAACCAGCCAAAGGTTTAAAGCAGCTGCCAGGAAGGAAAGCAAAGAAAATCCAATGGCTAGGAATTGCCAGATTGAAAACTAGAGGTGGTTCCTGTACCTGTATTGGTTATATACCTGAATTTCAGCAAGTTTTGCTGGTGGCATGATAAGCAATGGCTACTGGAATTCCCTCTTCAACGCAACAGGAAACCGAAACTACAGATCTGGGATGCATCTATGCTGTAGAATCAATGCAGTTTGATACTGCCATGGGATTCTGGGATTTGTAGTTTTGTGATATATGAATCTCTCTCTGTTGAAGAGCTCTAGGGCCACAGCAAACTACAAATCCCAGGATTCCATCGGCCGGCACATTGACAGTTAGTGCCAAACTGCATCAATTTTTGCAAGTGTGGCAGCAGACTTGGAAGGTTATAACAATCTGGAAAACTTTTTATTTCCAGGAAAAACTAAATTTAATAAAGTTACATTGGTGCGAAGGCTACATTTCTTGCCTGACTCTCTGTGCAACGAATGAGGAAATGTTCTCCTCCAAGGAAGCGAGTAAGAATATATTATACAGAGGCACATCTCAGATCACAAAACCTCTGAGCAAAGCAGCTGCTTTTTGTAAAGTCTTTTTGTGCCATTCTTGGCATCACCATTTTTTTCCATATTGTTTCCTATGTTCTTCCTCATCCTCTGTCTAGCTGGAGCTTTTTAGAAGCAGTTTCCCACTCTATGGTTCAGTCCTATGGAATCCTGGGATTTACAGTTTTGTTGTCATTGTGTGCTTTCGAGCCGTTTCCGATTCAAAGGCAAACCTATCATGGGTTTTTCTTGGCAAGGTTTGTTCAGAGGGAATTTGCCTTTGCCTTCCCCTGGGGAGGCTGAGAGAATGTGACTTGCCCCAGGTTGCCCACTAGGTTTCCATGGCTGTGCAAGGATTCGAACCCAGAGTCATAGTCCAGTGCTCAAACTACTGCACCACACTGGCTCTCGATTTGTGGTTTAGCAAAGGGTGACTAGGAGAGCAAAGTGGTTTAAACGTTGGGTTACGGCTCTGAAGACCAGGATTCGAATCCCTGCACAGCCATGGAAACTCACTGGGTGACTTGGAGCAAGTCACACTCTCTCAGCCTCAGAGGAAGGCCATGGCAACCCTCCTCTGAACAAATCTTGCCAAGGAAACCCATGGATAGGTTTGCCTTAGGGTCGCCATAAGTCAGAAACGACTTGAAGGCACACAACAGCAACCAAATCAAAATGCTCAGCTCTGGTGTGTCACTAGACTGCAAACACCAGGATGTTAAAACAGGATAATCGCACTATAAATGCATAGTGTGAATGGACCCTGCCCCAGTCTGGAGACTGACAACAAACATTTCTCAGCAGTGAACGAAAAGCAAGGATGCTGTTTATTCCAGAAGTTGCTGCTCAGAGCACTAAAAGTGCTAAAGGCAATATCTTGCAAAGAAGTGAGATGGTTCTCTTGAACTTGCTCAGCCCATTTCACAGCTGGAACGGCTCTATAGTTTCTCCTCTGAGAAGAAATAAAAAAGGAACAGGTAAACAATAGCGGTGGAAGAGCCCCCTTCTTTTAATTCCCTCCCCATCTATGCTACTCGAAGCAGGAGAATCAGATTAAAGATAATGGAGACTTCAATAGTCACAGGGCTCCTGCAAAATGCAGAAATAGAGCACCAAGGGGGCATCTGCACTGTAGAAATAAGGCAGTTTGGCACCAGCTCCAGGCCATGGATTTTGGGATTTGTAGTTTTGCAAGGTCTGACGCCTGCGTTGCCAGAGTGCTGGTGACTCACAAAACTACACAATCCCAGGATACTGTTGCATGGAGCCATGGCAGTTAAAGTGGTGTCAAACTACATCTGGAGACATGATAGGCACCGTTTAATCTAGCTGACCTGGGTCTAGCCAGAAGAATGATGCAGAGCAGAATGGAAGGTGAGCCCTGGTTTCAGAGAATGAGGAAGATTAGTAAGTGGGTACAAATATCTGGAGAGTCTTTGCAGCTTGAAGCAACAAATGCTTGCAAATTCTAGCCAGCGGCTGCTTTGTTAATTGATCTGGAGATTGGCACAGAGCCTTTTTCTCTTGCTTGCAGTGGAGCCCTTCAGAATTGGAGACTCTGCAGCACTTTGGAGATGATGCCCCATGAAAAAGGGAGACTCGGGGCCATATCTGGAAATCTAGCAACACGACTGTCTTCTCTGACACTTCCCAAGACTATGGAGTTATAGGTCCAAATAGTATTGTTTTGGGTGGCGACGACTTACCTTTTGTTCTCTCCTTGACAGGTGCAGGCGCCTAAGAAAAACCAAAATTCAAAACCTGTGGAAAGGTCCCAGTTTTTACTCCTATTGCATCCAATTCATACATTTATAATTAAATTAATAGGTTTAAGCAACATCTTGCATAAGTGATTCAACTCACCGTCACAATGCATCCATCCTGTATTTACCTTCTTTGATCTGCTTACCTTTTCCTTTTCTGTGTTTGAAACTCTTGTAACAGAGTTGCTTGTTTCATTGTTCTTGTTGATTTAAAGAACTCTTGTACAAATAAATAAGTTTGTTTTTTTAAAGCTGGACTTGGTTTTAAATGGTTGCAAGCTGCTTTGTTGGGAGAAAAGTGGGGTATAAATAAATTAAATTAAATTAAAACTCTGTTTATTTTTAAAACAAAATTGCAATAAAATGGACATGAAAAATAATCCTGACAAGGAGAAAAAAGGGAGAACCTTAACCCAGTTCAAGCAGAATACAGCAGTCCAATGGACTCAAATATATACATTAACATTACATCTTGTCTTTCTTTTCCCAGTAGACTCAGGCAAAAGCAAACAGCTGCAGCCTCATCTACCTTCTGTGTTCTTCCTCTTTAATATCTTTTGCCATATTGATCACACTCCAATGGTATTTGGCCACATTCCTCCCATGTTTTCATCTCTGCAAAATTATTCATAAAGAAGAACGCATAAGCCAGGAGATGCTGCAGCGCTTTGTTTTTGCCTTAGTCTAGTGCGAAGGGCAAGATTAGTTTTGGATGCCATCTTGGGAAAAAGCAGGGTATGCATTCAATAAATAAATAATATCCCCTTCCTTCCTCTCCCATCCCTGACTTTTGCATTTTTAAATTTAGTTTGCAGCAATGGAAACTAGCTGAGGACAAAAGGGGTAAAGTGAGAGGAGGAGAAAGGAACCGGGACATTTTAAAAGCAGCTGAAAAAGTGGGACAGCAAAGAAGGAATTGGGACTCTCAGCACAAATCGGGACAATTTGAGGCTGTGACACTCATTGGTACATGCAAAACTTCAGAGAAGATGCTCATGTCACTAGGCATCTTCCTCTAATTCGAAAAAGATTGTATATAGGTTGCATCTGCATTGCAGAAATAATGCAGTTTGACACCGCTTTAACTGCCATGGCCCAATGCTATGGAACTGTAGTTTTGTGAGACATTCATCTTGCTGTGTTGGAGAGCTGTGGTGCCGCAACCAAGTACAATTCCCAGAATTCCATAGTGTTGAGCCGTGGCAGGTAAAGTGGTGTCAGACTGGATTATTTCTGCAATATGGTTGCAGTCATATGGATATGTGTCTTCTCTCTCAGTCTCTGCACTCAGCACATGTTAATCCATGCATAAGGAAGGAAGATCACCAACCCATGTGCAACTTCCTTTCCTCTCCTTAAGTTGTTTTTACTAAGATGTCAGTTTGCATTAGATGCCCAAAGTCAGGTCCTTTGGGGAGAAACCATTTTAAAATGTTGTCTCTAGCCCCATCTTAGGGTGACTTACACAGCTGTTCCTCCAGGACGTAAATATCATCTTGCTGGAAATAAGAAGAGAGAAACATGTTACTTGGATAATTATAGAAACTGACATTTCCTAAACACCTTTGCAAGAATCAAGCCAATCCGGAGGAAAGGAAGGGCTGGTTTAGGCTGGCAATGGGTGACGCACGGCGCTGCGCCATTTCGTTTTGCTTCCTGATGCTTCCCCATCCAAATGCCTTCCTGGCTTTTGAAAAATGCCACCAGAAAGGGTGGCACTTTCCAACTTATGTTGACCCTAAGGCGATCGCATCACAGGTTTTTCTTGGCCAAATTTGTTCATAGCGGGTTTGCCTTTGCTTCTTCCTGAGGCTGAAGATTTGCCCAGAGTCACCCAGTTGGTGTTCGATGGCGGAGCAGGGATTCGAAACCTGGTTGCAGCCTGCTTCTCTCACTCTACATTTTAAGCTTCAGATTTTGAGACCCTTTCAAACACTGACTGATCATTTTTTATGGGTTTTTCAGGCGACAAGGCCGTGTCCGAGAAGAGTTTATTCCTGACGTTTCACCAGCAGCTATGGCTGGCATATATATGATTCTATGATCTTCCATGCCAGGATTCTCCGAAGATGCCAGCCACAGATGCTGGCAAAATGTCAGGAATAAACTCTTCTAGAACATGGCCTCATCGCCCGAAAAACCCACAAAATACTATATATAGATGCTGGCTGTGAAAGCCTTCAAATTCACAACTGACTGCTAACCTCCCCTATCCATTTCCTCTCCTGAATCTGATGGGATCCAGCACAAACTTCAGCAATTCTCTGCAGAAGGGAATGATACCCACCAGCGATTCTTGAAGTTCCTTCAGCTGAAGCACCTTCTTCTTGATCTTGTCATTGTCCCTGGAATGCAAAGGATAGAGAGTGGCATGAAGGAACTGTTTGATGCCAGGCTTCTCCAGTGCTGAATCTCAAGGCACATTCAGCCGCCTCCAAAGAATTTGGGCACATCTACATTGGCCAGAATACTCCAGGCCTCAGTGCTGCCCCAATTCCCACATTTGCCTCTGTACTGATGGTGGGCACTGTCTACACATGTGCCCCCATTGGCACCTGGTGCTATCATGAACTGCTTCCCTTGCGGTCAGAAATGAGATGCCCATGCCCAGCATTGATCATAGGTCTGGACACTTCATTGTGACTTCAGAGGGAGTGACTCATGTTGGCGGCTGTGCCACTGGGGGTTATTCAAATGGGGAAAATAATGCAGGTAGAATATGGGTTGAATCTTTGTTGTTCACAAGCATTTCAAAGTTGGGAGTGGGATGCCAAAAAACACCCACTTAACCTGGGATAATCGGATTTATTTTTTTTGCTGGGTTTCCCTAAAAGATTTGGCTTTTCAGATGTGTGAAAAACGGATGCGAATAGACCTGGGATAAAGCTCCGCATGCCTTGAACATGTTTCATGTACATTCACATCTTCTACCTCGTCTTATTCAAGTGCTGGCCCACGTTAGCACACCAAAGTTGCCAAAGATGTGGTTCCATAGTGTGCGCAACAAACCTGGAATGCGTTTGCGTCATTGGGCTAAAAACAAGGTATGAATGACCCCCGGGTGGCACAATGGGATGCTTGTGTCAACAACCACATTGCGTCACTGCAAAGTGCTCCAAGTTTTCAGACAGGAATAGGTGGATTCAGTGCAGAATTGTCCTTCCATCATGAAGATAGTCTGCACTCGAATTGGGGATCATGAAGACAGGGTGCCGTGAGAGCAGGGGGAAACCAGTTTATTTCATCCATGTGGACATGCCCAACATCTCAGTCCAGAAAGCATGTCTGGGAGATGCCAGATGCAGTTTCTATACAATTAATTCACAGTTCGAGATGTTTTCAAATGGAATTACATTTGGCCAAAGTACAGTTTATATCGATCCCTTTTAAAAACCATCAGATAAACTAATGCATTGATATATATATATATTAAAAATTACCTAAGTAAGATTTCTTCTGTTGACTTGAAGACTGTTGAAGAGGAAAAAGATGAGAGAGAAAAATCATGATTCTTTTGAGAAGAGAGGCAGGTGGTTGTTCAACGAAGCTTTCATCTGTTTTGCTTATATGGCCAGAAGGATGACCAATGGGTGACAAAGTGGCATCTAGCTGTGATCAGCTTTAGCAATGGGATTGTCAACATGCATGAAATCGGAGGGTGATACTGTGTACCACTATTTACATAATAAATGTGGGCTGGAAGCATAGAGAAAAGATGGCGGAATAAAGGGATATTTATTCTTTTCCCTTGAATATGCTGGTCAGTCCAAGCAATTGCTTCATCTTTTCATGCTAAAGATGGGCCCAGATGCAGGGATAGCCTAAGACATTTAGCAACTGGAGACATGGATATACTGTCTGTCTCACATCTGTTGGATGAGGCGGCTGCCTCACTGTGCCTGGATGACCTGTCATCAGATGGCCAAGCAACAATCGGAGTATTGCCAAGATGGAATAAGGAAGAACCCATCACCTAAGAGAGGCTGCAGCTGTTTGCTTTTGCCTGAGCCTCTGCTGGGAAGGGCATAATTCTGCCTCCTCCTTTCCTTTCCTTTCTGCTGAATTGGCTGCAGACTGCTTTTGCAGTTTGAATGCAGTTTGCAGCCATTCAGGTGAGGACAAGGGTGGAAATAGTAGTAGTAGTAGTAGTAGTAGTAGGAAACTGGGACATGTTAAAAGCAGTTGAAAAAGCAGAAGATTAATCTGGACTGTCCCCAAAGTGGCCTCAAAGAATTGGTCCCACCCAAGTCAGGCTAGCTATCCTTGGAGTAAATGCAAAAATTAATCCATTTTTATGCCAACAAAGGTCCAGATCAGTTTCTCACCTTCATTTTCTTCCCTCAGTCTTGAATTCTGTGGAGAACAGCAGAAGATAGAGTGGATTAGACATGGAAGACTTTTGCCTATGTTTGCTACCCTTCTGAGAGCAGAGGAAACATGCTGTGAGGAATTGAATAACTCCCAAAGAGTGTTTCGGGACAAACAGTGATGAAGGTTTTCCAGGGGGAAAGTGTGGTTATGGTGGTCATGTGTATCTCAAAAGTCGTTTCCGACTAATGGCACCCCTAAGGTGACTCTTGTTATGGGTTTTTCTTGCCCAGAGGAGGTTTGCCATTGCCCTCTTCTGAGGCTGAGAGAGTGTGACTTGCCCAAGGTCAACCAGCAGATTTCATGGCCAAGCTGGGACCCGAACCCTGATCTCCAGAGTCATAGTCCAAAGCTCAAACCGCTACGAATCCTGGAAAAAAAGTGGATCTGGAAAATTGCAGCAGTTTAGCTTTCTTGCACTTAGGCGGCATCCGCCCTGCAGGAATAATCCACTTTGACACCACTTGACCTGCCATGGCTGAATGCTATGCACTTTGTTGTGGCACCAGAGCTCTCTGACAGAGAAGGCAAAATGTCTCCCAAAACATCAATCCCCCAAATTCCATAGCATTCAGCTCTCACAGTTAAAGTGGTGTCAACCTGGATTAATTTTGCAATGTGGATGGAGCCTAACTGAGCAGGAAGAGCATTTGCTTGCAAGACAGAAATAAGCTTGTTTAGCAGCGTGTTCCTCTGTTAGTCTATTTCCTTTGAATATTAGTGTTTTCCATTTTGGACATTTTCAGAAAATTGAGTCATTTCTGCAGAAGATTTCCCAGCCCACATCTCTGGGGCAAGTAGTCTTTGGGCTGAATGTCATCTTCCTTCCTCAAGAAGGCAAAACATTGAGAAACCACATTAGCTGGCCATCCCACCTCTTAAAACCCAAGGAGTGCGAAGGATGCTCAGTGGTGCAACGCTTACCATTTGACGCAAGTTTGCATTGGCCTTCTGAAGGGATCTGATTTTCTCCATCTGTAGGGAAGGAAAGTTTCAGCTGCTTGGGATCCATCCTAGTGAGTGCTAGGATTTGTAGTTTAGCAAGAGGCTTATACTTTTCTGCTGGAGAGCTCTAGTGCAGCAATTCAGATGAGTTCACTAGACTTTTCCAGCAGAGAATTCTAAATCCCTTGGCAAATCTCAAATCTCAGGACACCATGGTTTTAGGGTTGCCGTTTGTCCCGGAAAACCTGGAAAATCCCAGATTGACAGGACTAAAAAAAGATGCCCCAGCTGCCTAGGCCAGTTGAAGCAGTAAATCCCAGACTTCTCCTTTGTCACAGGTCAATGGGTAGGTTAAGATGTGGCAATGGCAATGGCATTGGCAGGAGCCTCATCCTGCCCTGTGGGCTCTGGTTGCTACTGCAAAGGCCTAGCATTGCCATTTTATTCTTCCGTTCCCTCCAGAAGCTGGGAAAGGGAAGGAGGGAAGCAGAGGTGGCCTTCTTTTGTGACTGGCAACCAGGGTTACCAAACTGCTGCAAAGTTGGAGAGTAAACACACTCTTGTATGTTTGGTTTAGCACTCACCAGAGTTTGATTCCGCTGTTCCAGCGAGAGCAGCCTCCTCTCTCGTTCTGCCATGTTGGGCAGCTACACAGAGAAAGGGTTTGATAGGTTAATGCAACTACCTCTCCCATTCTCCTGCCACCCATTCATACCCAGTTTGGCAGGGACAGTCCCAGTTCATCCTCCGCTATCCCACTTTTTCCAACTGTTTTAAAAATGTCCCGGGTTCTCTCTCCCTCTCACTTTTTCCTCAGCTTACTCCAAGTTGCTGCAAATGGAGTTCAAGGTGGACAAAAAGTTTGCACTCAGTTCAGCAGAGGACGATAGGAGAGGCACTCTTGCCTTCCCTTGCAGCCTCTCCTGGCTTATCTGTTCTTCCTCCCTGATCAGTTTGGGCACCTTGGCCGCACATTGATGTTGCTTGGCCATATATGTTCCAATCTTCATCTGTGAGATGCTGAAGGGTGTGCATACAGTACTTACCCTGTCACCCAGTGGTTCCCAAACTTTGGTTCTCCAGATGTTATAGACGTCAGCACCCAGAATTCTTGACCATGTTGGCCCAACTTGGAGGGGCATCTGGGAGTTGAAGTCCAATACACCTGGAGGACCAAAGTTTGGGAACCATTGCACTACGTCTACGCAGCTTACAAATGTTGTGGCTATATGCCTTCAAGTCTATCAAGGCCATCAACATACCTCTCTCAGATGCTGTTGGTGCTGCTGTTGTCTCCAGTGCACTCAGGGGTCATTCAGCATCTGGTGTCCCCCCATCTTGTCTTGTGACCTCACTTGTGACCTCACAGGATGCCTTGGTTTCAAAACCTCCTGGAAGGGTATCCATTTGGCACCTGCAAGAGTTTGGCTGGGGGAGCTATTTGGGGTGGAGATACGGCACCTTTCTTGGCATCCTTCCATAGGTAGATGTAGATCATGCATGGATACAGATATGTATGGATATGTGCATGCAAGGATGTGGATATACATGGAAATGTGCATGGATACAGATTTCAGTTGGACTCTAGAGAGAAGAGTTTGAATCACAGCTCAGCCATGTAAACCCATTGGGCAAGTCACACTCTCTCAGCCTCCTGGGAAGCTTTGGGGAAAGCTCTGGTGTGGCAACAAACTACAATTCCCAGGATTCCATAGCACTGAGCCACATGGCAGTGGTGTCAAACTGAATTATTTCCGCAGTGCGGATGCAGCCTAAGAAGCAAGCGAGGAAGGAGTGATCTGGAAAAGGCCAAGAAAGGGCAGAGGCCATATGTGCCTAACCTCTGAATGATGCCCCGTCGTTGCTGTGGCAACTGCAGTGGCTGCATCTTGTTGCCATGGGAACCAGGAGGGGCTTTTTTGCTCCCAAGGACAGGAGGGAAGAAAGGCAATATGGAGAAAAGTGGGGAAGAAATGAGGGGAATCAGGAGGTCCAGGGCTGAGAGGAACACATTTTTAGCATCGGGGAAGGTCAAAATAGGGATGACCTGAAGCCTTGCATCTTGCAATCCTCTGTTTCCAAACTGAGAGTGCATCTATACTTGGTGATCTTGGCCGGGTCACGCTCTCTCAGCTTCAGAGGATAGCAAAGTCAAACTGCCTCTGCAGAAACCTTTCCAAGAAAACCCCAAAATATGGTGGCCTTAGGGTCTCCATAAGTCGGAAATGAAGGCACACCACCACAACAACAACCCCAAAAAGAGGGCCTGACACACAGTTGTCAAACTTCTGCTGTCATTTTGCAAAAATGCCACTAGAAGGCACCGGATGCCTTAATATATGGCAGGGAGAACTATCTCAGGCAAAAACCTTGCAAGGAGATGCTTTCAAAAGCCTTCTGCTTCTTCATATGTTCCCTGCAAAAAAATATGCCTAAATCTGATACCTAAATTTGGCATTTCCATCCATTCAGGATTGCTGGCACCTTCCTTTTTAAGGCCCTTCCTGCGAACTTGCTTTCAAGGGGGAAAAAATAGAACAGTTTAGGAACGGCAGACAATGCCATAGGTTTTGTACCGTTTCCTCTCTTTGAAAAAGATCCTTTGGGTCGTGCGTTAAAATAGTCTCCCGCTAGACTCATATTTCTAAGGAACGGGGAAGGCTTAGACTCTGAAATATGTCGGATTTGGCTGAATGAGATGCTTCTGAAAGGCTGGACCCAGCATGGGTTGGGATACAATAAAGGCGGCAGATTATCGTCATCTCGGAAATGGAGCAGGTGGCCGGTTCTTTTTGGGGAATGAAAAGGGAGAATAATTCAGATTTGTCTCCTTGATGCCCGGCTTTGCCATTTTTCTATGGAAAGCGCAGGAGAAGCTATATGATACGGGACAAAATATAGAGGAAAAAGGAAACCATGCTGAAAATTATTATGTACTGCTGACTCTAGCTTATGGCATCCTTCTCATAGGATTTTCTTATCAAGGGTTTTTCCCCCAAAGGAGGTTTGCCATTGCCTTTCCTCTGAGGCTGTGAGAGTGTCACCAAATGGATTTCCTCAGCTGAGTGGGTTTTGAACCCTTATCTTCCATAGGGCCTGCCGTTGTTGTTGTTGTGTACTTTCAAGCCGTTTCCAACTTATGGCAACCTATCCTGGGGTTTTCTTGGCAAGTTTCTTCTGAATGGGTTTGCCATTGCCATCCTCTGAGGCTGAGAGAATGTGACTTGCCCAACGTCGCCCAATGAGTTTCCATAGCCGAGCCGGGATTCGAACCCTGGCCTCAGAGTCTAGTCCAATGCTCAAACCAGTATACCACACATTTGGATATAATACTTGAAATGTCCATACTGTGATTCTTGCAATTTTCAATTGCTTCTTTTAAAAAATTAATTTTAATGATATAATTTTAATTATATTTTAATGTATGTATGGTATGTTTTTCTTTATGTGAACTCTGTATCTGTTTTGCTTTCTGTAAACTTCTATGCCACACTGGGTTACACTGACCCATTTATTTTCCCGTCTTCCCTTGGTATGTGACACTTATTACAAAATGGGAGGTAATGACAGGAAAATACTGTTTTTGTGGCTTGAGACTTTCAAAGGAGCATCATAGATCGCAGTGGCCCAAGGTGGCGAAGAATCAAGCTCTCTCCCCATCTTTACCACGCTCTTTCCTTTTCAAATTTGGTCCATTTCCAGCAAGGATCTTATAGGGAAAGGGAAAGCATGATGCAATGCCAACACGATTTTGATTAAAAACCCAAAGTGTGTGTTATTCCAATCAGGGGAAATGAAGATGAAAAGAGCAGAGTGCTGCAAAACCCCTTTTAAAAAAATGTTCCTTTATTTGGTCACTGTCAGGATGAAAACTGTCAGGGCAAAAAGGATGGAGGGCAGGGGGTGCCTGTCTTTCTGTTAACTGTCCCTATATTGTCTCATCCGAAATTGCCTTGGAATGGATTGGCACAGCTGTGGCACTGGGCCTCCCTCGGCTTCCTTTCACATCCCCGGCCCAAACCCATCCAGCTCCCTGCCAGCCTGCATCCCGTTGCCATAGCAACGTGGTCCAGCTGAAAACCCTCCCGTCTCCTTGAAATAAACTAACACTGCTGGAGTGTGAAGGAAGGTGAAGAAAGGAAAGAGAAGATGGAAGGGAGGAAGAAGAGGAGGAGGAGGAAGGATCTTCATCACCGACCACTTTTGGTCCTCCGTTGGGCGGATTTGCTTGGCTCTAGTCTACATCTTCCTATGTAATACTAGATACTTAGGTTGGCCCTGTCATGTCAGGGAAGATGAGGCAATTGCTTCAGGTGGCAGATTCTGGATAGCCTTCAAGGTGTTTGTTGTTGTTGTGTGCCTCCAAGTCGTTTCCGAATTATGACAACCCCAAGGCAAACCTATCATGGGGTTTTCTTGGCAACTTTCTTCAGAGGGGGTTTGCCATTGCTATCCTCTGAGGATGAGAGAGTGTGACTTGCCCAGGGTCACCCAGTGGGTTTCATGGCTAAGCCAGGAATCGAACCCTGGTCTCCAGAGATAGTCCAACACTCAAAGCGCTACGCCATGCTGTCTCTCCGCCTGTGAAGTTATATACCCTCAAACATTTAACAGATGAAATCTGAGACATGTGTGACTGAACATTTGGTGAAGACATGGGACACAACCTTCTCAGTGGCTGCCCCAGCTTTTGGCATTTCCTCCCACGGCGAGTTATGTTAGTCCCCTTTTTGCTTTCATTCCACCAGCACTCAAAGCAGATCATCCAACATTTCACAGGGGAAAACAGCGTTTTTGTTATGTGTGGTTTTTCCACATTGATAGGGGTCCTGTGCCCCTAACCCCAGTGAATGCAGAGGGACGAATGTCAATGATGGCCAAGAAGGAGTACAGAGATGAAAGCATTTTACCTCCACTCTCTGCAAGAGATGCTGGGAGGCCTCCGGAAGCAGAGTATTGCAGCCGGACCGCCTTGATGCTATTTTATATCCATTCATTAACTTGTCCTTTTTCCCAGCCTAGCATCATCAGGGTATGACTATGAGCCGCTTTGCAGAATTCATTTCACGGGCAAAAAAGGATGCCAGCTGCAAAGGCGCTTGCTATATTGGGAGAAAGCAGCAGCCAAGTGGAAGGAAGCGAAGGAGGGGCACAGGAAACAACAGGCAAATGGAAGAACATCCAGTGGCATGTAGTTTAGTGGCGCTTTGTTTGGAGGTGATGGTATCCATCCATCAGTGACATCCAAGGAGATAAGCAGATATCATCTAAGCCTGAGCTCAGGTCTGGACAGAAAAGGCCACATAGTTCCATACCTTCCAACATTTCACAGCAAAAACCAGGACACATGTGGCCAAGCAACGTCAGGGAGCGGTCAAGATGGCAAAAGGTCACAATGAGGAAAACCACACAAGCTAGGAAAGCCTGCAGCAGTTTGCTTTTCACTGAGTGAACTTTGGGACTTTGAACTCAGTTTGCAGCAACCGAAATCAGACAAGGACAAACTGAGACATTTTAAAAGCAGCTGAAAAAGTGGGAAGTCAGAGGATCAATCCGGACTGTCCCTGCAAAGCTGGAATAACTGTAGGGTATATGGTTTTAAGGAGAGCCAGAGTGGCTTGAGCATTGGACTCAGGCTCTGGAGATTCACTGATCTGCATTAGAAACAATGCAGTTTGAAATCACATTAAGTGCTGTGCTCCGATCCTGGGATCTGTAGTTTTGTGAGGCACCAGCGCTCTTTGGCAAAGAAGGCTAAAGACATTTCAAAACTACAAAACCCAAGATGCCATAGGATGGAGCTACAGCACTGAAAGAGGGGTGTCAAGCTGCATTATTTCTACAACGTAGATCAGTGGTTCAAAAAATTTGGTCCTCCAGGTGTTTGGGACTTAACTCCCAGAAACTCCAGCCAACTTGGCCAGGAGTCAGGAATTCTGGGAGCTGATGTCCAAAACACCCGGAGGACCAAAGTTTGGGAAACACTGCTGTAGATGCACCCTTCTTCTGTGCTACAGTGTCGGCAATGGTGGGGACAACCAGGTATGACCAAGGAAGGTCAGAAGAGAGAAGGATGCGGCAGGAGTCTAGGCAGATAACCAGAGCAGAAGTTTGTGTTCAAAACCAAAGAGATGGATTATTTTCCCAAGGGTTGAAAGAACAAAAGCTGTGGCAACCCAGCTCTTGCAGCTTCAATGGTTGTGTTGAAGCATGTGTTTCATCAGGTGTTGCTTGGCATGCAACCAGGTAATAAGCAGCACCTGCTGCTATGAAAGGTGCAAGAGCCCTCTCCGGTTTGCGGCCTGGCAACCTAATTTTTCCAGCTCTTGACGGCTACAAGGCGATGGCCTCCTGTTCTTCCGTCTCGAACAGGCTTTCCGAACCGCCGCCCCTCTCTCCCCGTGGCACGTACCATCCTCTCTGAGGACACCTTGGTGAATAATTCAGGGCTCTGGCTGGTTCTGACAGTCCCATGTCTTCTCCTTGGATGGGGCCTGTCATATTCCATCCTGTCTCTGAGACGCTGAGCTCCGGAAAGTGGCAAGAGTCCTGACGCAACCTTCTCCGCTAAAGGAAAAGGAGGAGAAGGGCAGAACTAATCCTCTTGGAACTTGAACCCTGAAACATAGCAGCACATGGAGAAAATCCCAGTCCACCCCAGTGGCAAAATTCAGACTTTTACACACTCCAACTTGAATTGACAAAAGAGGGACAGAGAAAACAAGCAATATAGTTTCAGGAGAGACGGCATGGCATAGTGGTCTGAGCACTGGATTATGTCTCTGGAGACCAGGGCTTTATTCCCCACTTGGCCATGAAACCCACTGGGTGACTTAGGCAAGTCACACTCTCTCAACCTCAGAGGATGGCAATGGCAATCCCCCTCTGAACAAATCTTGCCAAGAAAACCCCATGATAGTCTCACCTTACAGTTGCTATAAGTTGGAAATGGCTTGAAGGCACACAACAAGAACAAAGCTGCCAGCACTCAACCATACGAACCATGAGACTAAAAGACTAAAACAACTTTTCATCAGGAGAAAGTGTCCCTGACTAATAAGTTGAAATAAGATTTTGAATGGAAATGCCTCCCCCCAAAAGGGAGCAAGACTGTTCCCATCTTTAAAAGGGACTTTCTTGCTTCCTCTTCACCCAGCAAGGAAAGATTCTGATCAATGATTCCAGTTACAAAAGATGTATGTGTGGCTGATCTGAAAACAGCAACAAGAAGTATGTTTTCTGCTTTAGAAATACTATTTTACCCATGACATTTGGACTCATACACCTGCGAAATGGCCCAAAGCTGCTGCAAAGTGCAGTGGTTTTAATCCTCTGACCTCCATGACCCTCACATACTTTAAAAACCCGCCAGAACCAGCACCATCCATTCATCCGAACTTAAACTAGAAAGTGATCAACATCTCCTTGCAGCTGCTTCTGGGAACTGTAGTCCAAAAAGGTAACTTTTGCAAACTCTGGATCCAGCAGCGATTGCTAGGTGCTTAACACATAATGTATTGATGTTTCATAAGCTCATGGTGAGTCTGAAGCAGGGAATGAAATCTGGGTGGGAGAGAATGGTGCACAGCAGGGATGTAGCCAAGGGGGGGGGGTTCTGGGGGCCGGGCCCCCCCCTCCCTAGAAAAAAATGAATGGTGTGTGCTGCTGCCCCCCCCCCCTCAAGCCCCATTAAAATGGGGGCCCTTAGTCTGGACCCCCCCCCTTCCTAAAATCCTAGCTACGTCCCTGTGCACAGAACCCTGAGCTCCGGAGAAAGAGGATTTATTACCTTTGCATCACAATACATTTTATTTATTTATTCATTTATTTATAACATCACTCCTTTCTCAGCGTGAATTTAATATGAATACTGTTAATATTAACAGTAGGTCCTATCTTTTTAACTTTCCCTCCACAGCTGCCATCTTGGGGAAAGGCACTTGCAGGCAAATACCACCAATTGCCAAAGCAGCATCTAAGTCACCTTTTGGCACCTCGGTGCCCTCCTGATTTATTGGATTATAGTTTCTAGCACTCCAAGTCAGCATGATGGGAGTTTTAGTCCATTGCCAGTGCAGGGCAGCAAACTGGGCAGAAGAGGAGAGGCTGCTCTCATCCCAATGGCCCAGTGGAAGCGAATACCTTCCATATCAATGGGGCAGTTAATTGGTTTCGGGGTTTTAATACAAACTGAAAAGGCACTAGTCAAGGCACTGAATTGTATCCTTGAAACAGGTGTCACCCCTTCAGTAGCTCATTTAAAGTTCAACCTAGACGCCAGAGCAGATCTAGTTCCAACCCATTGGAGGCACCAGTATGTTTCCTTCTTCTATTTTGCCCATTAACATGTAGTCTAAGGAAGTTTTCATTCAACATTGTTGGTGATGATAGTGGAGGCCTTGGTGACGGTGAGTGTATTAGCTGTTCCGGATCAAGCACTTACCCTTCCTTTTTGTAAACATATCCAGGGGAAGCTGGGTTGGCCATACAGCAAATGCACCGTAACATCCCAAAATCATAATTTTAGGCCATCCAACATGCAGAAAATACATATTGCAAGCTTTCGAAGCGCCACTGGCTTGCAACGTTATGTAGAGAGATACTGCAGCACCTTTGAGACTAACTGAAAGGAGTTGGCAGCAGGAGCTTTTGTAGACTTAAGTCTACTTCCTCAGATGCATTTGAAAATTTAGACAGAATGCAAAATGCACCTGAGGAAGTAGACTGAAGCCTAGGAAAGCTCATGTTGCCAACTATTTTTAGTTAGCCTCAAAGGTGCTGAAAGATCTCTCTACAGACTATGACTATATATTTGAATTCTGGCTTGCAACATGTGTTTTGTGCATTTTTATTGGTTTAAAAAAGGGGGGATCGCTGTTTTGTGGATCTTGGATGTTATTGTACCTTTCCTTCTGTGCTTTAAAAATGTAGCTGTTAAAGCAAATGTACGCAACAAAAGTTTTCCTTTTCTTAAATGTATTCCTCGGATCAATGATTGTCTGCATTCAGTTTTTGTTAAGCTACTTGAAGGAGGGGAAATAGACCCAGCCTAGTTCTTGGAAGCCCATATTCTCCAAAGTAAATTGTTATGTTCCTGTTTCTGTCATACTTGCTTAATGGTACCAAGCATTTTTAGTGTCTTCTAAGATTCCTAGATAGAAGGGACTTCCCTGCCATACCATAGTAGCTGTTCATAATTTTCCTTAATCTGTTTAAATGTGGCTTCATGCTGTCCTCCTCAGTCAGGAGGAGCTGAAGATGATGGTGCTAGAAGTTAATGCTGATGAGTAAAGCACCATACTGACCCCTAGTGACAGAACCATGCCTTTACAACATCAACCATAAGGGAGGGGAAACGCATCTGTACTCACACCAAGGACTTCAGTTTCAGCTAAAAACTGCTCAGTCCAAATAATCCTGTTCATAAACTGATCAGAAACCCACCTCGGATATTTGGAATCACTTAGGTCTGAGATTCAGGTTGCTCCATGTCTTCCTTCTTGTCTCAAAGCCAGGTAGGATGAAGGGGGAATCCACACGGTTTCGCTCCCATAATTCAGTCCCACCCTCCTCCTTCCAGACTGAAATAATTAAACTGATGCTTTCCAAACTTATTTTTCTCTGAGTTAACATTAGAAGCATGCTTTTCTCCTACAGGCAAAAGAACAGTTTACTTGCAGCGCATGCAGAGGTAGGGGAACCTATGGCATTCCAGAGGTTGTTGGCTTATGACCCTCATGATCTCACGATCTCTGGCCATTGGCCATATACAGGCCGGGGCAGAAGCGAGTTGAACCCAATCACATCTAGAAAGTCACATCTAGTATAAACAGTGTTGATTTAGCGGAGATCACCCATTGCCTCTCTAATAATCCCTTGAAATGTTTTGGGCGGTCTAGTTTTTCTGTTGCATTTGTGCCTTAAGAGCAATCGGATGATCCTATGCAGAGATGTGGCAAAGTTGACTTGTATGCAGTGGAAGGCAAGACGAAGGTTTTCAGCAGGAATGGTTGGATCATTCAAACGCGTAAGGGACCTCTCCCCTATCGACAAGCACTTTGGGGACGATGGGTTCACCCTTCTATGGTTTATCACATATCCTCACAAGACGCAAGCCACAGAGTCGGGGGGACGAATGGGCTCGCTGACCCCGTGGTCCAAGGGAGAGGGAACCTCTGGCGCCCAAGGACCACGCTCTAAGCTGACCCCACACTTCGTGGTTCATGGGACAAGGAAGGGGGTGGTGGTGGTGGAAGGGGAATGATGAGGCCTAGATGGCGCTCCCTTGCTGTGACACCCCCCGGCCCCCACCCGCCACCCGCCGCTCCATTAGTAAAAATGGGTTAAGAGATTGTTGTGAAATGTAAAGAAAAAACGACAACGGAAGACGGAAGTGATGTCGTGAGTGGACATTTATCATGACAGAAATGAGTTAATAGTATTAGCACTAAAAAAAATGCTGACTCCACTGAGCACAAAATCAATACACAACTTTACACTAAAAACACACAAAACCTACCAAGACATTCAATTTTTTTTGTTGCTATGTAGCCATGATGATGGGAGTTGGTTACTTGTTTGCTCTTATTCTATCTCTCTCTCCTTTTCTCTCTCTTTCTCATTTATTTATTGTTAACATTAACAACATTTTCAATCATATCCTTCTTGTTTCCCCTCCTCCTCCCAGCCCACCCACCCCTTTGGCACCACCCCACCAGAATAAATAAGATTGCTGTCAAAAGGAGAGGTTGGATGGAGAACAAAAATCCAGAATGATTGGAGACAGTTGCATAAAAGGTATCGGAGCTTTGCAATATCGGTCCATGGTCACTGGAAGAGGCCTCTTGGCTAATAAAACCATCAGACGATCTACTCCAGTGTTGCTATTCTGGCCGGCACTCGCTTTCTGGAGCCTCAGACATGAATCCTTACTAACCTAAGATCCTGTGTGAGAGATGTCAGTATTTGAACCCAGAACCTTCTGCGTACAATGTGTCTGCACTTCAGCCCACTGAAGGAAGAGATGGGCATTCGCAAGGCAATAGACAAAAAGGATTTAACTGCACATGGCCATCTCTGGTGTTGTGTAAGAAAAATCCCTTATAGGATACTGCATTCAAGGGAGACACTTGAAGAATCTCATTTGTGAGATGTGAATGCAGCAACATTTAAAATGTCCACATTTCTCCCAATGTCATATAAAGGTAGGCTTTTCCCATTCGCCAGACAGCTTTGTAGCCAAGCCAGCGGACAAAATACGGCGTCAGGAGTGGGATCACAACCACTTCAGTAATACTCCAGGTTCACCCAAGACTGCTGATTTTCATCCGCACGCTTTCCCCTAACAAGGTTTGGACTGCAGAGATGAAATTAAAATAGCAGCCCCTTCCAAGTCAAAAGCCATGGTCTCCTTTATCACAGGCTTGAGGTGGCAAAGGAAGCTGGCATCACATCATTTGCTGAACTGAACCAAATCCTGCCAAGCTCAGGTCCTGAAAGGAACCCTGAGGAGTAGTCACCTCTTGTTTGAATGTCATGACAGGGAAGAAATCTTTCCATGTGTCTCTCCGTGTATGTATTTTTAAAGAGGAGAGAACATGTTGTGGCACATCTTTCTGTCCAACACACTTATTTACTACATACAAGTGGCTTGGTTGCTATTGTATGGGGCAATTCAAGGTGCAACGCCCGAACCTCTCCAGCGGTGTTTCCCAAACTTTGGTCCTCCAAGTGGTTTGGACTTCAGTTTCCAGAAATCCTAGCCAACTGGGAATTCTGGAAGCTGAAGTCCAAAACATCTGGAGGACCAAAGTTTGGGAACTACTGCTGTACAGTTGGAAGTGGTCTGACAGCATCATCTCCATCTATCTTTCTCTCCTACCTCCCCAAACCTTCTGGGACTTGCAAATCGTTTTTTCTGTTTCCTTTTCCAAACCTCCGGCCCTTTTATGCACCGACATGTCTCTGATGTTTGAGAACACAAAATCGATGGCCTCCCGCTCTCTCCCCCTTCCCTCCCCGCGCCCCGCAAACATGTTCAAACAGAAACAGAGTATTTACAATGAAGCGATGGTGGAGAAACATTTGCTGTTGTTGTTGTTCACAGTTAAAAGAGGAAAAATGTGACATCAAATCATCCCATTCAGTAGACTAAATTGTAAGAATTTGACAGTCTGTTGCACTTTTCATTTTTTCCCCTAATATTTATATATTTATATATATAATTTTAATTTATTTTACTTCTGTTTTTTTGTGGTTTTGTTTTTGTTTTTTTGTAACATGGAAGATGAAGAAAAAATCCAAAAAACACAGGTTTGATGAACACAGAAGGAGGGAGGCTAAAAGTTCAAAATGATGGAAGGGTGAAGCTCAAAAGTTCAGAAGACGGGTTGAAACATGGTGACGGTCCCCGGCAGCGAGAGAATTCGAGATGGAATCCCCCAAATTCGGATGAAGCAAAAGTTGACGTTTTAGAAAAACAAACAAACAAACTTTTGAAAGGTGAGAGGCTGCGTCCCCTGAAAAAACAACACGGCTAGAAATGTTCTTGATGCTGAGGAGGAGGAGGATGAAGGTGGGTTTGGAAAAGCAGTCCGGAGGTAGCCAGCCACGGTATAAATAGTCCCACGCTGCTTTAGATAAGTGTTTTTTTAAAATAATAATAATAATATATATATATGTACTTATATATATATTTATATATAGAACTTTGTGGCGGTGTGCGAACTTGGTCAAAATGCTGAATGGAAAGGATGCTCCAGATAATGAGTGTGTCCTGACACAAATTAAAAAGGCTTTTGGAGGAAGGGAGAGTGGCGGAAAGGGAGGATGAAGGCTTGGCACTCAAAACTGGGATGTAGACACACAGGTGGAGGAGAGGACTTTCACCTGGGATGTTCCCATTCAATCTTATCGAAGGCATTTCCTTCCTTTTTCCTTTTCTCCCTTGCTTTGCCTTTCCCCTCCCGCCCTGCCATCAAACCCTCTTATCGCTTTAAACACGACTGCCTAGAAATCAAACAGAAAAGAGAAGAAAAACAAGAACAGTGATATGGCAAATGCAAGGAGAACAGTAAGTGGAGAGGAGATGATAACAAGACGGCTCTTGCTCCCCCCACTGCTCCCATGAGTCTGTCACTGGGCAAATGTATATGTTCGCTATGAGATATATATAGGTGCATATTGGCCCTTCCGGACTCAGAATACGTATCCTTCGGTAAGGTACAGCCCATTCCTGCCTTGCCTTCCAAAGCTTTTTCTTGCTCCTTTAATTCAGAAGCACCCTTTGTACACACCTTGGTTTGGCAGGAGCAGCTTGGATGGCAAACCTCAAATGGAGAAAGTGGAGTTTCCCTTTAGGCTAGAGACTGAGGGCCAGCAGCAAAGTCCAGCTAGACCATCTCCATGGCGGACTTTTTCATTGTTTAATTCATAAAAATCTGGCTCGTATTTGGCACATTGAAAACTCATGGAGTCCCAGCTGTCGCCACAGCAGATCTCACTCAAGCAACAGCATCTCCGTCTGAACATGATGAGAGAGGGTCAAAGCACCCAGGGATTGCTGCCTTTGGAGCTTATTCAAAATAGAGGGAAAGAGGAAACAGGGTTTACCAGGACATCCTGGGAATGGAGTCTGGCGAAGAGAGAGGAGGCAATTGAAAAACCCAGCCGTTCAAAAGCATGCGCAGTTATCGCCAAGGTTCACCATGTCTGTCATTCTATACAATATTATTCCCTCCACTTCCCATCCAGGCATCAAGGTCATAACTATGACCAAAGAATAAACTGATATTACCTTTTCTTATGGAATTCAGAGTTAAAGGGCTCTGGGACAAGCAGAGGGAATGTGTCTTCAGTTCCCCATCAAGACCCAACTTTGTCCCAGGATATCATGGAAAACAGCAAGAGGGTACAACCCAACAAAAGTGGATTCTGGTGGCAAAAGTTAATTCAACTTAACCTAGGAAATAGGTTCCAGTAGAATCAGTGAGTCTGAGAAAACTGGTTCAGGACTAGGGTGCAACTCTACCGGAAAGCAATGAAACGGGACCTAAAACCTCATGGATTTCACCTCACTTTTGCTGGATTGTGCCCGCTAGATGTCCAGAGGTGCGTTTTCCTCCCCTATTCAACACTCCAGGTTGCCAGAGGAAGGATATCAAGCGTTAGCTAAGACTCAGAAAACACTGTTCACCAATCTACAGCATAGGGGCCATTTGAAAAGGTCTCCCCCACCATGTCCCCTCTCCTCTTTTGCACCTTTGCTCCAAAACCAGCATATGCACAAGGTGAGAGACGTTTCTACCAAAGTAAGATCCGGCTCAGCAGATCCAAGGAACTCTTCCTTGCTCTGAAAAAGCATGGTGTTTATATCAGATTTTTTCCCCTTTTAAACCGTAAACATATAGACATTGAACATTGTTTCACAAAGCAGATCCCCTTCCCAAAAGCAGTTGGTACACAATTGCATGCTCCCTCCCTCCCTCCCTCCTTCCATTTTATGGTGCAAAGCATTTCAGACTCATACCTCCATCGCTGCAATTCAGCATCAAGAGAGCTACAGAACGGACCGGAAGGTCTCTCGTTTTATAGAAAAAAGGTAATATATTTATTTAAAAGCCGCTAAGGATCCTGACTTCAGATCCACTAACAAGTCCTATGCTTCATTTTTTTTGTGTGTTAAACTTTTGTTTTTAAATATCAAAACCCCTGCAGCTCCCCTTTCCCACCCGCCCAACCCGAACCATTTTTCCTTGTTTAAAAATTTGTTTAAATAGCTGCATGTCTATAAATAATAGTTTGGCACTTCATAAATGAGGGGGGAAGGGAAAGTGCGTCTTTTTAAATAGGATATGTCAATGATATCCCCGAAACTCAATTGTTCCACAAAGGAGACATTCGGTCACGATACAGTAATTGTTCCAAAAGTGCAGTGGATACAAACGGTTTTGCAATGCTGCTCTCGCCCCACCCGGCTCCCCTCAGCAAATTTGGTTTTCTTCGAAGAGAAGAGAGAAAGTGATTTTGCGGATTTGAAGGAGGGAAATGGAAGAGGAGCTAGGGAGAAAAATAAGACACGAGGAGCACAATGCTCCTGCTGCTGCTGCCTTGGAATGGGCAGGAGATGGACAACTTGGAGCCCCTTCTGCTGGCTCACATTTCAGTGGATCTGGTACCCTGGATTGCTATCCCTAGTGTGGCAGTTGGGTCTTTTCAATGAAGGGCAGAGAAGAATCACATCCATCACATCTTCACCAAAAGCACTTTTTCGCTGAAGAAAGGAACTTGGCACAAAAAATACATAAAATAGTCTCAGCAAGGAACTCCATGTGGAAACCCCACTGTCCAAAGTGATTCTGTTGGTTTGTAACAGGGGCAGGTGAAGTTGCCCATGCACTGTCTGCTTGGACAGGTTCAGCATGGGCTCACCAAGGTTTGGGGCACAGAGAAAAAAATATATCTTGCTGCCTAAGATTCTTTGTGTTGGAGGTAACAGGAGTTTGGACACTGGGCAACACAAGTCAACAGAGAAGAAGAGAAAGAAAAATGGTTTTGCCTTTTGGAGGGATCCAGCATCTGAGCCAGTCACCAGAATGTTTATGGGATCCAAGGAAGTGCTGTGCCTGAAGGATGTATTTGTCAGGCTTAGAAGCCATCGACATTGACTTCTGCCAGTGCTTTTGTTTTTTAAAGCAAGTAAAGCATTCTGCCGAATGGCACACAATTCTACAATCTAAAGTGCCATTGGCAAGGAGCTGGTGGTGCAAAAGGTATGTGTTCACAAACCTGGTGATTCAAATTTTCTGTCTTCAGGGGCATGACATTTACAGTGCAAGCACTGGAATTCTAAAAGTCTTGCTATCTTTATTTTCCATTAATCATATTTCTTGCTCAACTTATCCTAAAAGCCCTAAGGCGAAGACTGCAGACTCTACAAAAGACTGGATGACCCACTCCCAAACCACACAAGGCACTATCTCCTATATGAAAGATCCTCAAGCAACATGCTCTTAGAATGCCTATTTGACTGGAAACTGCCCTGTTGAACTCATTGGGAATCCATGCCAGGTAGGCATGCTCAAGATTACACTCTGTATAAAAATTAACAGGTTAGGGAATTCAATAATAGCCCCTAGATGTTTTGTTCCAAGATTGTTTAAGCTATAGCCAGGTATTTGATATGTGATATATTGTGCCAATGATTGCAAAACTCTATGTCTTAATTTCATCTTGCAGTTGGGGGAGAAAAAGAGTTGACAAGAAGAATTTCCCTTAAAAAAACTTTTCCAAACCAAGTGACGGAGTTGTGGAAGCAGTTTCCAATTGACATGTTTGGAGGTTCAGCCCATCTTCTGTCCCTCCTCATGACTTGCAGAAAGAAGAGAGACTATGCAAAATTAGTAAGAAGTTGCGCAAGTCTGCCAAAGAGGAGAAAGGGTTTTTTAAAAATGGTTTTCTACTACAATTGACCAGGTGGCAGCATCCATATGTGCCTTGGCACAGAATCATGATCCTGACAAAAGCTCTGTCTCTGAGCTCCCAAAGTAGGAACAGGAGGGCAGAGGAAAGATGACAGAAAAGAGTAGGAATGACAGATACTGTCAAAGTATCTGCAGCATTTTGGAGAAGGCAAGGGATGGAGTGTAGCCACACTGCAGAATTAAAACAGTTTAGCACCACTTTAACTGCCATGATTCTATCCTACAGATTACTGGGATCCACAGTTTGTTAGGTATTCAGCCTTGTCTGTCAAGGAGAGCTCTTCTGCCTCTCTGAACTACAAATCACAGCATTCTGTAGGGCAGAGTCATGGCAGTTCAAATGGTTCAATCTTCATTCTCCTAACTCTTTAGAATCATACAGTTGGAAGAATCTGTTTTAATTCTGCAATATGGATGTAACCTGGGTGGGGAATGTCCCTCTTTGTCTTATGCATCCGTAATATTTAAAAAGACGCAGACGAAAGAATTTGGCACAAGACGTTTCCTTTTTACCCCCCTCCCCCCCAACACAAAAGCCTGATATGCAACACACGTCTAAAACAGCAGCAATATTTTGTTCATCATAAAAACCGGGAGGCCTAGTAGAATCTCAGCCAGTGTAAACAGAGGCCACTCGCCGCTGCCTGTTTCCCCTCCACTAGCTAGCTAGCTAGCAAACCTTCCCAAGATAAAATGCTGGCTTCAGCAGCTCTCCTCACTCTGTAAGATCAGTGCAAGATACTATATAGATATTGCTTCCTTTACATTTTAATAGTATATAAGTTTCACATTTGAGTTTTGCTCCCTAGTGGTTTTAGAGTCTTAAGACTCTCCCTTCAGTCTAAGAAGGAAAAACAGAATCAAGATACATGCTACCACATAATAAGATATTAATTCTCCGCCCCTTCCCACCCCATATGTTCCCCAGACCCCACTCACCCCCGGACACAGAGTTGGCCTAAGAACTAGTCTAGCTGTTGCTCAAACTAACTTAGATGAAGGACAGAGGGAGGTGCAAAATCTTCTCCCACCCCGCACCCCAACCCCAATACACATCCCTCCACCTCCATGCTTCAGAAAGAGACAGGAAGGAAGTAACCTCTAGTGGTAATTGAAATATTGCACAAGTCCACACGCCTTGAAGCTGGGGTACAAACATTAGGCAAGTTGGACGTCTACACAACAGCAGAAAAGTCTGTGCTAATGGGAGCTACCTGTGCACTAAGAAGCAACCAAGAGGTAAAATCACCCTATAACTTCCCTTGCCTGCTTCCTTAGCATCATTTCCCCCAAACCCCAAAATCTTGGAGCATCACATGCTCAGTTTCTCCCCTATTTGAAACAGTTCAGTGGTTGCAAAATAGGATTATCTCTCAAACTTAGCTCTGCCAAACAGAGAAATCTCCTGTCAGCAAACCAGTGCCAAACAGGCCAACCTATGCAGATATGTGTAGTTGAAGAGAAACACCTCACTATCTTGTGTTAGCCATTAACAGGTGCAACAATTTGCCTGCAGGAATGCATGCACACAGCCTGAAAGAAAGTACAGTATAATGTGCCACAGGACGTCTAGGCGAGATCACAATGCGATTTGGGGTGACGAGGTAGACATCCACTTTGCCTCCACTTCGCAAGCCAGCGCTGTGAGCTCCCACTCTGCCTGACTTCTAAGTGGCCTTTTATTTTCAAAGAAAGAGAGGAAAACTGATGCAACCCAGTGCTTGACTTTGCAAGGCGGCTGTGTTCAGCCTCCTGGCAAATCCTGAACTTGCATGTTCCTATGACAGACACAAAACAATACTTGTGCAACAGCAAAGCTAGGCTCTTATTAACATGCTGGCACCTGCAAGAGCAGAAAGGGCTAAATCTTCTTCATGATTTAGGAGAAGCTCCAGGCCCTATATGTAAACACTACAGGGTGGTACCCTGATTTATTTCACACACACCCCTTTTAAGGATGATAGGTATATGGGGTATCCCATGTCAGTCACTGAAAGACTAGCAAAAAGAGATAGCTCAGAAAAGATGACAGCAACACACAGCTCTGTGCTTGGACTACCAAACGGAAAGCCATCGTTTGGATGAGGACAAAGAAAGAGGCTGGGGGTCATACTACATTGCGCAAGTCCCATGTGCCTGGCACTTGTCACCATTAAAATGCTAGCCCACATCCCTTTGGAAATTGGAAGCGCTGATCAAATTGCTCTGGGACTGAAACCTCTAGAGCAAATATTCACAAAGAAGGAGGCAAGCAACTGTAGCAGGGAAGTGGGATCCCTGCTGCATAATCATTGGGATGAGGGCTTTCTTCCCCCACTACAGGACCATAATACTGCCATTTTTTACATGGAAGGGGATTAAAAGAGAGAACGAAAGCCAAAGAGTAAGTCGAACAAGAGAGGCTCCACAAGAGGGACGTCACAGCCTCTTTGCTGATATTCAGCATTACACAAAGCACTAATACTGATAACAGCTGCCCTCACAAAATGGCCGAGTGCTTTTCTTATGTTAGCAGAGGGCCAGGTTAGAGGGTGGCACTGAATGCAATAAGCTGGACTGGCAACAAGATAAGTGCATCAGTAGCAAGCATTTCCTTTCCAGCTGTGCCATGCAGATTTTACCGAAAGGGGTGGCACTTGTAGATGTAATGAGGGTGGGGTTTGGGGGGGCTGTTGTTCTTGTCTTTTAAGAAAACAGGCCTCCCCTTCAGATGACAGCCCCTGCAAAACCAACAAAAAGCTTTCTTCCTGCTCTCAAAACACAATACAAGAAGAATTTCCGAAGTTTGGTGAAGGAACTTTATGAGGGGAGAGTCAAGACAGGAAGTAGGCAAACACCGCCCAAGAAGGGGACCACAACCTCAGGGCACCTTCTGAAGAAGTCACCTAGACTGCCTAGAAATGGAAATCTGACTCTCACCTTAGAGAAATTAACCCTCAGTCTCAGCCATTTCTCATATCTCACACTACTTATTTGTCTTCTCTCTGGAACTGTGTTGTTTCTATACTCACAGGAGGACCAACTTAAGGGCTTCAAAGTCCCATCATGTTATGACTTGCCCTTGGAAAAACTTCTCCAGTGTGAACGCTCAGATCCTGTTCTCTCGACTTCTTCTGTATCATGCAGGAAAACCCTTCAACCACAAACCTTCCACCCAAGTACCTCACTTTTTCTTCTTATCATACATATGACTGGGAAAAGGGAAAAGTATACCCACAGAGACACTTTTCTTCCTCCCAGATAAAAATATGCATGGAAGAATTGTGTCTTTTAAAAAGCCCACCACTTTGAACAAACCCACTCCCCTGTTCTAGAGCTCACTAATCCAACCCCTCTTTCCTCACTGTATTTTTCCTTACAGAGTACCTCACTTTAGTACACACTAGGCTGCCTAGAGGAAGAAAACCCCCACGTTGCTTCACTATGAACAATGGGTAGCTAAGATAATACACAAAGTAGTGTCACTTTCAGAGATCAAGATCATGAGGCAGAGGAACCACCTCCTCATGAACTCAACCCATATCTTCCCTCCCCACTTATATCTTGAAACTCAGTTTGAACATCTACAGGTGACAATACCTTGGGTGGGCATGAAGAGAAACACCAACAACCCATCAAGAAATCCTGAACTTGATCTACATACTCTGGGGACGGGGAAAGAAGAGACAGACCTTTCCCTGTCAAGATTGTTGAGAAAGAAAATTGGAAAGAAAAGAGGGAAAGAGGACTTCTTTTTCTTAAAAAAGGTTTTTCTATTAAAATCCATCAACTCAAAAAAGAAAAAAAATGTTGCCATATATATATATATATATACACACACACACACATAAACAGATCGCACCATCAGCGAAATAAAGTTCCAGTAGAACAAATGCTGGGCTACTGCCCAGAAAGGGGGGTGCGTGTGTGAGAGATGGACACTGGACAGGGGCTGGTGTTGGGTAGGTTACAATTTTAATGATTAAAGAACTGATTTGAACTCTACTCCTTCCCCCAGCCTTCTCTCCAGCCTTCTCTTAACCCACTTTCTGTGGGTTGGTGGCCCGAACTCCTTGCTCATACGTTACTCGCTGGCTGATAAGATACTGTGCTGCTTGAGTAGCAGCCGGAGTGCCTGTGATGGTGACTTTTCGGTTCCTAGTACCCGGAATAAACTCCCCCTTTTTGGAAATCTGGATGCGGGCGCCCGTCAGCTCTTGGTACTCAACTAACGTCTTGCCGCCTTTCCCCAAAATGGCGCCCACTAGGTTCTCCGGCACAGCAATCTCCACCATATCTTTGGTGCTTTCCACAAGCTTCTCTGTGGCTAAGAAGGAGCTAGCCACCAAAGGAGAGGCTGTCCCCAGGTAGCCATTGGCTGCCCCAGTGGCTGCAGCTAAGGAGCCCAAGGTGAAGGCTCCGACTGCACCAGCTGGAGTGGTGGTACTAGTAGATGCTTCGTTGGCGTAAGAAGCTAGGAGGTTGGCGGCGGCAGCAGCAGCTGGATTTGCACCAGCAGCTACGGCAGCCAGCACCCCGGAGGCGGCCGCGGAGTTGAGGCCAAGCCCCAAAGAACTGGTGTTATATCCATAGCTGGCTAAGGTGTTGAGGGCTGTGCTGATGGCCAAAAGGTCACTGCCAGAGAAACCTGGCAGAGCAGCTGGGAAGGCCCCTACTCCAGCAAGGCTGGTGTGACCCAGGAGGCCAGATGCTGTGGCTGCAGCGGCAGCAGCTGGCAGCACGTCCGTGGAGTTAGCATAGGGTGATCCGGTTGGGTTGGAATTGGCCACTGGACCAGTAATGTTGGCATAGCTAATGTTGAGGCAGCTGCTGCTCTGAGGATCTTCCTGGATCTTCTGGACAATGATGTCAACAGCTTTGTGGATCTGTTCGGGTTCGCCACTGATGGTCACCACCCGTTCCTGAAGATTGATGCCCTCAGGCTTCTGGCTCAGCTGTACCCAGGCTCCGGACTGCTCCATAATGGCCTTTACTGTAGCCCCTCCTTTGCCGATGATCAACCCAGCTGTGCTGTTAGGAACGATCACCTTAGCCTGCATGGAGAGAAATGAGAGAAGTAGTTTATAGTTGCTGTTCTACATCTTTAAATGGCTATCTACTTTTACACCTACAGGTCCTTCAAAATGACTGTGTTGACCTAGACTGTGAGTTTTGCTTGACATCACAGTGAGAAGACTATTAAATCAGAGGAGTAAATGCCATCTAAGAGGAAGTGGAGGAGATGGAGTCGAACTATAACCCATAACTGTAATTTTCCATCCTCTGCAAAATCCTATTATCCTGCCTACTTGTGTTGTGGAAGGGATTGTAGGTTCTTGAAGGCTTTGCTAGTGGAGTGCAAGCTTTGACAGTTTCTACCAAGCTGGTAGAGCTTTCAGTATGGCCATCATGTCAGAGTCCGAAGACCAGTCTAGATAAGTAGGGTGAAAGTCATCAACAAATAATGAATTGTCCACAACAATTACAGGCACAACACAGGTGCAAAAAAGGTCTAATTTGCATCCCAATAAAATCCCAGGAATGCCACATACTCAATTCTTTTCTTTTCTTTTGTTACCCATTACTATACAATGCATCAGACTAGAGCAAATAATAGGATGGAGGAAGCTTTTTCAGCACCACGGAGAGCACCACACGTCTTGCATTCAAGACACTAACCTTCATCTCTACTCAGCTGTGTTTGACCAGACAGCTTGGTTTAGTGGTCTGAGGGTTGGACTAGCAGAGCAAGAGACCAGGGTTCGAATGATCACTCAGGCAAGAAAACCCACTGGGTAACCTTGAGCAAGTCACTCTCCCTCACTCTCAGAGGAAGGCAATGGCAAACCCCTTCTGAAGAAATCTCGCCAAGAGAACCTCATAGTAGGCTCACCTCATGGTACTACCAGTTGAAAATGACTTGCAGACACACAAAACAACCAATGCATCTTGTGTCCAGTGTGTTCAACTCAAACCCAACTGTGAATGAAGGAGGGACACAGCCAACAAGCAGATAGGATTCTTCCAAAACCATCCAAGTTGGGACTGTTCTGGGCTGAAGGTGTTTTGCCAGCATTCTTCTGAATTAGGGTTTCTGTGTTGGGTGGGAGATGAGATTTGGAGTGCATGTCTTCTATCCTCGCCTTGGTGGAAATAACAGCTTTGAAAAGTTAGCTTCAGTTGTTTTAATTTGGTTTTTGTTATTAATAAATTGTTTCTTGTGTTAATTGTTATCGTTTTATACAGGGGGATGGAGCTGAAGGGTTGGGGAGGAATTTAGTTTAGTTATATTTGTATATTAGTGTAAGGTTATGTTTTTTTATATGTCATGTAACTGAGTGGTTTTTAGTATGCTTTTTGTGTTAGAATTAAATTTAAAATATAGATTTAAAAAGTTAGATTTCAGCAAAAACAAGTTAACTCCTCCAAGCTTTGGATACACAAACACACCAACGTTTGAACACAGAAACTTTTCCAAACAGTGCGGAAGGGGGGGAAACCATTCTCCTTGCAGGCAGAGAGCCACATCTGTTCTGTGCTAAGACAGGGTGGAACAAATCAAAATTCTGCTCCAAGAGCTGAATCCTTCAGTTTGCATAATATGTGCAAATGGAGCCTGTTTGCCTGATTTCTCCCCTTTTGCATAGTTGACTCGCTTACTGATGCACAAGGAGAAACTGGGCTAGGACACACTTCCAGCCACTAATAAAATCTTCTACAACAATTCTGGCTTCTGCCATTTCAGTCAGCATTGCTCACCTACTTTTTATAAGCGAAGCAAAATTTTCACAACTCCAAGGACCAGAAACATTATTATTACTATTATTTAGGTACAGTATTTTTAAAAAATTAAAGTGGTAATTCTGATGCATTATGCATTCCAGAGGCAATTCTACCTTTTGTTCCTTTTCTCGTCTGCAGAACTTCTGGCTACACAGCTCTGTTTCTAGCACACTCAGCTTATACCAGGAAAGAGTGTTGACTGGGGAGGAAAATGTGATTAAATGTAATGAGGGGGTGCTTCAAACATGGGGGTGGTTGTTAGAGTAGATCTGCAGCGAGGATCTGAAGCAATTCCTGCGGCTCCTGAGATTTCAGGAGAGATTGGGCCATTTTTTAGGAGCTGTTCAAAGGATAACCGTACAGGAGGATGGGAGCGGGAGGGAAGCAAGAGTGGGCTTTCAGAGAGATGGCTTCAGGGGCTCTGTGATGAAGAAGGAGGGGGCTCCTCAACCCTGCCCACCCCACTGCCTTTATATAACCACCGAGAAAGAGAAAGCCATACAGATTTAGCAAGAAAATGCTCTTATGTAATCAAGTCAGAGGCGCCTCCCGAAATCCATCACCTCGACCAACCCACAGCGATAGTGCTGGATTAGTGGAGAGGGAAAGCAAGAGAGCAGGAGGCAAGAGAAAGTCCTTCCATGCAGGCAGACTAGGTAGGACTGCATCCCACATTTAAGGGCCATGTAATCTGAGAGTCAGCTGTCGCCTCCAAGCCCGCCAACTCTACAAACTCCCAATTTAAATCAAGAAAGATGCCTCTGAGAGGAGCCCAGAGAAGGAAAATGCCTGAAAAAAGTAAGGAAGAGGCCTCAGGTTTACCCACCGCAGCAGGAGTCCATCACAATCTGGGCAGATGTGAGGAATACAAGGAAAGGATAAACCCACATTTGGAGATGGGAAGTAGATTCTTCCAGGGTTGACCTGTGCTTCCAAAATACTCTGAAGCATCACCAGAGCAACGACTGTACTATTTCAATCCCCTTATCCAGCTCTAGAAGACATCTGGGGCTAGTGTTTGTTCCACTGTGTTTCTAAGCAGAGCTAAGAAAACATTCCTTTTGTTAGACTACAACTCTCACAATGCCCCAAGCCAGGGAAAACAGTGGTCATGGGGGAATCTGGGTGTTTGTGGCCCAAAAAAGGAACTTTCCATGCTCTGTTTTTGAAACACAGCACAGAGGTGGGATGATGCATTACCCACTTAGAAAAGGACAAATCTAATAGAATCATATAATCCTAGAGTTGGAAGAGACCCCAAGGGCCACAGAGTCCAAGCCCTTTCTGCTATGTAGGAACTCACAACCAAGGCACTCCTGACAGATGGCCATCCAACCTCTGTTTAAATACCTCCAAAGGAGGAGACTCCATTACATTCCGAGGCAGCGTCTTCCACTGGTCAGAACAACTCTGACCATCAGGAAGTTCTTCCTAATTTTTAGGTGGAATCTCTTTTCCTGTCATTTGCATCCATTGCTCCATGTCCTGTTCTCTGAAGCATCAGAAAACAAGCTTGCTCCATCCTCAATATGGCACCCCTTCAAATATTTAAGAGATGCAGATCCTCTTTGTCTTGGAAACAATCTACTCCTCTCTCCCCAATAAAAATGGGGGTGCCACATAAAATCAGGGACTAGCCCTCCTCGCCTGTATTGGTTGCCAAGGCCAGATAAATATGTTGACACCTTTTCTATCCTGAGAAAGACATATAAAACCAGCTTGCTCACCTTATAAGTATCTTGAGTCACCTGTCCCAATTTGTGTCCCATTTCTGGTTATTTTAGGACTAAAATTAGTCTCTCCTGAAATACATACTCACCTTGCTAGATTTAGGTCACTCATTTGGACAAACACTTCGCCTTTTTTCTTCCCAGACATGACCCCCCCCCCCCCCCCCGTTGTAGGAACCCTGCTTCACAGTTTAGCCTAATCTCACATGTCAAACTATTGGTCTCAGAGCTTAGAGATTTCTATCAGGAGTTTCTTTTTCAGGTGTACTGTGTGTCCAACAACAGGTGCTCTGCCACTGCACTAGAGGCCCATCTCAATTTCTATAAATGCTTTTTAGCTCTTTATGTTTGTGGGTGGAAATGGTCAGTTGCATAGAGACGCTTGCACATTTGGGGGAAATTCGGACTGGGACTAATGCATTTTAGCATTTTTCTTGCAGAAAATCTTGGCTTCCAAAAAGAAAGGAAGGAAGGAAGGAAGGAAGGAAGGAAGGAAGGAAGGAAGGAAGGAAGGCTAGTTTCAATTACTCTGGGGCTTTTCCAACCCAGATTTTGTAACTTTTTCCTCTGTCTTTATCTGTTTGTTCTTAATAGCCATCAAGTCAACTTTGAATTATGGTGACCCTATAAATGAGAGTTCTTCAGGTCTGCCTGTTATTAGGTCTTGCAATCTCTGGGCTTTAGCTTCCTTCATCAAATTAATCAACTTGAAAAGCAGTCTTTCTCTTTTCCTACTGCCTTCTACCTTACCAAGCATTATCATCTTTTCTAATAAATCATGTCTTCTCATGCTCTGTCCAAAGTATGACAGTCTCTGTTTAGTCTTTTTGGCTTCCAGGGAGAGTTTACACTTGAACTCCTCTAAGACCCATTTATTTTTGCTTTTGCCAGGCTGTGGTATCCATAGAACTCTTCTCTAGGACTACATTTCAAATGAGCTGATTTTCTTCTTATCAGCTTTCTTCACTGTCCAGCTTTCACAACCATACACAGAAATGGGAAATAGGATGGTGTGAATTATCCTGACCTTGATATTCAATATCATTACACTGTCTTGTCTAAATCTTTCATAATCACCCTTCCAAGTCTTCTGATTTCTTAACTACAGCCTCTGTACCTGTTCTTAATTGTATTATAAGCTGCTTGAGTCAAAGGTCTGGGATAAAATCAGGATACAAGCCAAACAGACAAACAAACTTCCTATAATCTATGGACATTTTGGAAGAATCTCTGTAGCTTCCCTCCAAAAGGAAAGGCGCCTTTTTAACTGACAGGGGGCAGGAATGCACTTTTCATTCATTTCTCCTCATCCTAGCAGCCATGTAAATTCCTACTCCATACATACTTCCTGACCCCCACTCAAAGGTGGTTCTGCCAAGATCCTTGCTTTCAGCTTCCAACCCATAGCTGGCTTTCTTGTGCGCTGCCATAGTGACGGCACAACCAACAGACAATGAAAAAACCTGCAGGCTGGCCTCTTCGACACACAACAACCTTGAGTGGAGGAAAAGGCACACCCCTCCCTGTTTGGCCATCTTTCCCTTGCAATGGGAAAGCAATGCTCTGGAACAGAAATACCATGCATTGCACACTCCCACCAACATCTTTGCAGACCACTGGCATGTTTATAGATGGCTCAAGGATGACAAAAATATTGCCACATTGATCTTGGTATTTTATGCTGTTAATGTTTTCTATTCTATTGGTTGAGAAGTGACACAATAGCCCCTGTTAAATGTCTGAAGAGAGGTTCTTCTAGAACATGAGGCTAGATCATGAACCAATTGATTCAAATTGCTTGGTAAACTTCCCCAGCATCAAAACCCAAAGTGGGTAACTGAATGTAAAAAGCACAATATGTACATTTTCAAATTCTCATTTGCAAGGACGCCTTTAAAAAAAAGTTTCTGCACTGAACTTCAGGGTGATGGTATTTTTTCTTTATCCCAAACTGACAAACAAAAATAGAAACATAGGATCTTAGAGTAGGGAGGAATTGCAAGGGCCATTTTGTCTAATCCTCTGCCATCCAGATACACACAACTAAATCACTCCTGAGAGATGGCCATCCAACTTATGTTTAAAGACCTCCAAAGAAAGAGACTCCACCACCCTGCAAGGTAGTCCACTCAACTGCTGAATAGCTTCTACCATTAAAAATAACAACGTTTCTTCCTAATGTTTAAGTGGAGTCATTTTTCTTGTAATTTAAATCCATTGGTTTGTGTTCTAGTCTCATGAGTAGCAGAAAAATAATAGGATCCATCTCCCTGTCATGCTGGCTGGAGATTGTGTAAGATGTGGTCCATCGCTTTTCCACACTCTGGACTGGACCAGACTTCTGCAACCAGTTCCCTCCAGATGGTCTATGTTGCTGTTAGTGTGTGCCAGCAAGTTATTTCTGACTTATGGTGACCCTATGGTAAACCTATCATGGGATTTTCTTGGCAACTTCCTTCAGAAGGGGTTTGCCATTGCCATCATCCAAGGCTGAGAGTATGTGACTTGCCCAAGATCACCCATGGGTTTCATGGCTGAGCTCGGATTCGATTCCTGGTGTCCAGAGTCACAGTCCAATGCTCAAACCACTATGCCACACTGGCTCTCATATAATAATCCACATGCTGGCTGTGGACAATGTAGGATTGTAGTGAAGGCACCAGATTGGGAGAGGCTGGACTAAACTGATGTTTGGTCCCATCGGGCAGAGTATCTTCTTTTCTTATAAGGGGCATTCCAAGCTGTATCCTCTCCTAGTAATCCCAAACCCTACACAAGAATGAGCTGCCTCCTTTCGGAGGACATTCACCTGCTTGGCTCGGTCAGGGTTCATGGTTGTCTGGGGCTGGAGGATGTTGACCGACTCAGGCTTCACCACAGACTGAGGGATCTCTCGGACCTTCTCCGCAATGAAGTTGTGAACTGCATTGAGGGCTTCTGCCGTGCCTTGGACGAGGCACACCCGCTCCGTGGTTCCTGTAGGGGCAAAAAAAGGTTGAGGATGTTTAAAGTAGAGTCTGATGGGTCAGGCTTATCCAGAGGGCTTGGTTTCCCTGTATGGAATGAAAGGAGAAAATATCAGGAGGAAGGAATAGAGATAAACATGGAAGCAGAAGGAAATTTTAGAGCAACAGGCTGGGTGCATGAAGCTGGATGGCGGCAAATTCAGGACCGACAAAAAGGAAGTACAGTCGGACCTTTCCATTTGCAGTTCTGACTTTTACAGATTTGATTATTCACATATGTGATTTCTGTGTTGTCTCTAGGAATCTCTAGGTCCTCCAGTGCAAGTCCGCCAAAAGTTGACCATAGAGTTGTGCTGGAGAACCGAGAAGTTCCTAGAGAAAACACTTCTCTGGGCATTTGTAGGTCCTCCAGCATGATTCTACGATCAACCTCTGGCAGATGTTGAGCACAGAGTTGCACTGGAGATTCCTAAAGTGTTCTCTCAAGTAAAAAGAATAGTGGGGTTTTTTATTTGCATTTTTTCCATGTTCACGGGGGTCCTTCACCCTGTAATTCTTACAGCATGTAATCATGATAGTGGCTGTGTAGAACCTCAGGACCAGAGGCAGCACACCTTTTAATGCTATCAAGTAGGAAGGTGGCATTGCATTCATGTCCTCCTTCCCAACAGGGATCCGACTGACCACTGCAAGAAACAATAAGGCATTGGACGAGAGAGGCTTTTGGTCTTATCCAGCATAGTTCTTCTCTTCTTAAATTAAAAATCCACCAATTTTTGATTGATTGGATTTGCAAAGTGGCCAACATGGCTACCCCTGGATGTCTTCTTAAATTAGGAATGGAAGAAGCTGCCTCATGCTCAGAGCTGGGAAGTCTTACATTTCTCGACTACAGCTCCCAGAGGCCCCAGCCAGCAGACCACTCCATGTTGGCTTGGGATTCTGGGTGCTGTAGTCCAAAGGGTAACAATTCCGGGTACTGCTCAAAGTGGGAGCGCTTATTCCAGACTTTTGGTTTGTTTTGGGTTTTTTTAGTGTGCCATCACCTTGCGTCAAACATATATAGGGAATCCTGGGAATTGTAGTACTAATATGTATTATGTTTAATTACAGTACTTTCATAGAATGTATGCCATCGGCAGGTTTATTTTATCTGTGAATTCAAAGGCTTTCATGGCCGGCATCCATAGATTTTTGTGGGTTTTTTGGGGCTATGTGGCCATGCTCTAGAAGAGTTTAATTCCTGTTTCGCCAGCATCTGTGGCTGGCGTCTTCAGAGAATTTCTATTTTAATTGATTGTATGTATAGCTTAATAATAATAATAATAGTTTATTATGGCACCATTGCTCTCTGACAGAGGACTAAATGTCTCACAGAACTAGTATTCAGGATTCCCTTGCACTGAGCCAGGGTGGTTTAAGCGATCTCAAACTGGATTATTTCTGCAGTGTGTTTTGGACTTGTGTGGGAAGAGACACGGAAATGCCTTTTGCAGATGGAGGAGGCAAAGAGGAGGCAATGCTTTCGATTCTCGGAGACTGAAGGCTCCCATTTTCTAGCAACACCCTCTTCTCCTCCTCCTCCTTCTCCTTGGGCCAAGTTCGGCTTCTGCATCTTCTCCTTTTCCTTCCTGCCTTCCTCTCAGCTGCTGCTGCTGCAACAAAGCCCCTCTCTGGCTCCGGGGTTGCCATAGCAACACACAGAGGCCTTCTCCTCCCCATCACTACCACCAGTAGGCCTCAAGGGCCTGCCATCGTCATTGTCATGGCAACCGGCACCCCCTCATCTGCAAAATGGAGGAAGGAGGAGGGGGGATCACCTAGGCAACAAGACAATTCGGGATATGGGGAGAGAGGACCCCCCACACACACTCATGGGGAAGGAGGGTTGGGGGACCCTTCATTGTCCTCTCTCTACTTATGATGGTGGGGTCTATGAGAAACTGGAGTCAGGACAGGTGCAGGGACAGATACCTGAGGCTGCGTAAAAAGAAAGAAACATGGTCTCAATTTTGGAATATTGGTGCACAAGCCACATTGAAAACACTGGCGATGTTGGATTGCCACACTGAAAATACTGGATTGCCACACTGATAACATTGCCAACTTAAGGACTGCCACACTGAAAACTAGAAAGGGCGCTTCTACTTTTAATGTAGAGAGATCTTGTAGCACCATTGAGACTAACTGAAAGAAAGATGTTGGCTGCATGAGCTTTCGTAGACTTGACTTTACTTCCTCAGATGCATTTGGTTAAGTAGACTTAAGCCTACGAAAGCTCATGCTGCCACCGTCTTTCTTCCATGTCTCAAAGGTGCTACAAGATCTCTCTGCAGACTAACATAACTATATCTTTGAATTCTTTTCATAGTTCTGTGTGCACTGTGTGCCTTCGTTCGAAGTAGGTGGCCCTAAGGGGAAGCTATCACTTCCTTAGCAAATTTCTTCAGAAGGGGTTTGCTCTTACCATCCTCTGAGGTTGAGAGAGTGTGATTTGCCCATGGTGGGTTTTCATAGATGCGAACCCTGGTCTCCAGAGTCATAGTCAAATGCTCAAACCACTACACTGGCTCTTTTAATAGTTGTGTATGACAGGATATTGCAGCAAGGTGTTGCTTGTCATGCAGTCAGGTTAGCAAGCCACACATGCTGAAATTCCCTCTTCTACATTACCATGAAGATGATATTTTATTATTATTATTATTGCAGAAGAAATGCAGAAGATGGATTCAACAATGCGCATGCATTCAAAACACATTCAAGGCATGCAAAGTTTTATTCTGGTTTATCCCCAGGTCTATTCACGCAGCCGACAATGTGAATCTTTTAGGAAAACTCACGGGGGGGGGGATGCAAGATCGGTTATCCCGGGTTAAGTGGTGTATTCCCACACATCTAGAACTACGACAAGATGGAAGTTTGTCACATAAAATGTGCAGCCTCTGGGTATAGAGGAATTCTAGCACCGCTCACATAAGATATGATTCATAACAGTGTTGCTAAAGCATGCTTCAAGCATTCTCTCACCAACCCTTAAAACAGCTGTGCAAAGTAAAGTGGGGAGAGTAGTAAAAATACACAAATATTGTAGGATATGTGTGGAGCTGAGATCTATGGATATGCCTCTGGTAAGATTTCCACAGGCTGCAGCCATACTGCGGAAATAATCTAGGTTGACACTGCTTTAAATGCCATGGCTCAATGCTATGGAATTTGTGGGCATTGTAGTTTATTGTGGCACCAGAGCTCTCTGACAGAGAAGGCTAAATGGCTCACAAAACTGCAGTTCCCAGAATTCTACAGCACTGAGCCATGGCAGTCAGACTAGGACTGGACAGATCCTGATTCAAATCCCTTACTGACATAAAGCTCAGGAGGTAACCTTAGACCAGCCCTGATCTTATAACCTGGGTTATTGTGAGGATAAAATGGATGGGGCAGGAAGGTACACTGAGTGCCCTGAGTAACAGTAAAAGTTGCCACCTAGCATTTCCATGGAGTATTATATCCCCTTCCCATTAAATATCATCCCTGAAATACTGCAACAGAGCCCTTCCTCCTTATATGATGCTCTCCAGATGTCTTGGCCACAGCTCCCATCATTCCCTTGTCTGAGGCTGATGGGGGCTGTGGTCCAAATGGAGCAAGTTGCACCAAAAATTATATAGCCAGCAATGATTTGTACCGCAATGCACATTATGAAGATGGCTGCTGCAGTAACACTACACAACAGACCAAAACAGTGAGCAGTCAGAACAACCATGTCCACCCTTATAGCTATAACAGGATGACTAAACAGGAGTTAAAATTACTATTAATATCCATACCTGATGAAGAAGCTTGTGAGTTTTGAAAGCTTGTGTAATTTATTTTCCTCCTTTGGGTTGACCTTTAAAAAGTATCATTGTAATGTGTTTCTCGGAAGTAGCTGTAACACATACACACCCCAAAACAAACCTGGATGCTGACACCATAAACAGGTGTCATCTGTGTATATACTACTAATATTACAGTCACACCAATATAAGGCACCAGAACTTACATTCAGTACCTCCCTAAACCATTGTTCAAAGTAGAAGCCGCCATTTAAACAAACCAGCAGATTTTGTAAAGCAACTCACTAGCCACACCAGCCACCCAGCTTGCCCACACTTGGGACACCATAGTATAACAGATTCTGGAGACAGAAAGGGGCTGCAAGGGCTATTTTGTCTAATCCCTGCCATGCAGGAATACACAACTAAAGCACTCCTCAAAAATGGCCATCCAGCCTCTGTTTAAAGACCTACAAAGAGAGAGGGCACTACCTTTTAAGTCAGTTTATGCCACTGCCAAAAAGCTCTTATAGTAAAGTAGTTCTTCCTAATGATTAGGTGGGATCTTTTTTCTTGCAATTTGAATCCACTGGTTTGGGTTCTAGTCTCTAGAGCAGTAGGAAACAAGCTCACTCCTTCTTCTAGATGATATCCCTTCCAAAATGTAAAGATCGCTATTATGTTACTTCTTGGGAGCCATTCAAATGATGTTGTTTTTAGTGCAACTATGCAAACAATCTCACTGATGCATTCCGGCTTTATTGTCCACGCTATTTTTTAAAGCGGAACTGCACCTAGGTGCATCTCTGTGAGTTCTGTTGCTCACAGATGCCAAAACTGTGAATAAAGATGGTGTGATGACTGGTCCTTCAGTCATCTGGGAACTTCTTCTGAACCATAAGGGGTTAATCTGGGAGGAGGAACATGCTAATGAGAGATGACATCACATGCTAATGAGCTGTGACATCATAGCTGATGTAAGGTCTAACTGACAATGCGCATGTTTTTAAACATGTTGAAGGTATGCAGAGTTTTATCCCAGATTATCCTGGGCCTATTCGCATCAGTTATTCACACAGCCGACAATGTGAATCTTTTAGGAAAACTCCGGGGAAATACTCGCAATTATCTCAGTTTAAGTGGTTTTTTTGGCAGCTTCCCCCCTCAAACTGAATCAGATGCATTCGAAATGCATGTGAATAACAAAGATTCAACCCAGATTCTACTGGGATTATTTTCACCATCTGAATAACCCCCTCAGTCATCTTTTTCCTAAACTAAATAACCTAAGTAGTTTTTTTATGAGACTTGGTTTCCGGACTTTTGATCATCTTCGTTGCCCTTCTCTGGATATGTTCCAGTTCCTTTTGAACTGTGGTGTTCAGAAGTGGACACAGTATTCCAAACGAGATCTTCCCAATATATTCAAGCAATAGTCAATAATCATCAATAATCCATCCAGCCACAAAGGCCTATAGTATGTTCAAAGACTATTTAACCTTAATTAGTATCCTTAAGCCCCGTCCTTTGCACAAAGCAAGGGTTACATAATACAAGCTGTTGACTCCTGTTTCCACTAGTCACCTGGCGGCGTACCTCCTTGGCATATCCTGTCTGCCCTTTTTATGCAGCTGTTCACTGCCAGCTGGACTGTCGTCCATCGAGAGCTGACTTCCAGAACAACCTCGAACTATCAGATAAGCCAAAGGGAGCCTCCAAGTTCAGAGGCAGTCTATTTCAGAGCAAGCCTTGGAAAAGTTGGTTTGTTTAGACAGCAACCAGACTATCCCATGTTTATGCTGGCTGAAAGATTCTGGGATATGCAGTCAATAATAATAATAATGATGATGATGATGCTGATGCTGTAGCCTTTTCAGTCTCTCCCTGATGCTAGAGACAGATCAACATAGGAAGGTTTCCTTATGTCCTTATGCTTTGTTTGTGATCTTTGTTGGAGGCATCCGACTGGCCACCGTTGGATACAGGATGCTAGGCAAAATGGTCTATCCAGCGGGGGCTCTTCTCATACTCTTATGTAGCACCCCATGGGTGCTATGAAGCTTACAGAGCAGCCAAGTCTTTTTGGAGGGTGCCTTGTGTATGTGTTTCATTTTTGCAGCAGTCAACATCCAGCACCTCCAGGGATTTGTCTCTCTGACCACAGAATAAAAAAGTCAAGGGATCCATCACCTCCCTGCATGCCCTCCCCTGGCCACTACTACTAACAATCCCTTCACTTTCCCAGGAACAAAAACACCCCCCACCAAAAATTACTCAGCCCTGGAAAAATAGGAAAGGGTGCGGAGGGACCTGGTGCATTCCAGGGTCTGGAAAAACAAGGGGAAAGGAGGCTTCCAAGCTGGCAAAGCAGAGAAGGCTCATTGGTGTTCCCTCTAGGTAACCCAGATGCCTTCTGGCCTTCCTGGATAAATTGGCTAGGTGGAGTAAATTGGAAGTAAGGTGTTTGGTTTGTCAGAGGCCCAATACTGGTTGCTATTGTGTTTGTAGCCTGGCGGCCAGGCCTTTAACAGCTGTTTGGCAACCAGAAAAATTCAACGCTCTTTGCTTTTTCCCAGCATGTAGGTGCAACACTAGGGACAGAGTTTGCTCTCAGACGGTTGCCCTGTGACCTGGTTGGCAAACAGGGACAACCCAATTGAGAGCACTAAGGGTTTTCTGTTAATGTTGCTGCAATTCACTGAAATGGCCAGGTTTAGATGTGCAAGAAATTGCAGCATCTGCACAGCCATTCCAAATCACAGAGTTAGAAGGGATAGTAAGGCCCATTTAGTTCAACCTAGCACAAAATAGGAATACACAACTAGGGGTGCATTTACACTGTAGAAGTAATGCAGTTTGGCGTCACTTTATCTGCCATGGCTCTATCTTACACAATCCTGGGATGGTAGTTTTGTGAGACACCAGCACTCTTTAGCAGACTAAGCTAAATATTCTGTAAAACTGCAAATCCCAGGATTCCGTGGTAGGCTGGAGCTACAGTGCTTAAATTAATTAAACATTAAAAAAAACAAACTGCATGACTTTTACAGTGTTGATGCACACTAGAGCACTCCTGAGAGCTGCCCATTCAACTTGTTTAAAGCCCTCCAAAGAAGAGGAGTCCGCCACCTCCTAAGGTCCAAGAGCTCTTACAGTCAAGAAGTTCTTTCTAATCTTGTTCTGTTTATCAACATTATGAGTTTTTAGTTATATATGTCAAGAAGTATTTTAAACGCCTTTATCTTTTTAGCTATATTTTATTTTTTTATGCAACCTGTTTCAGTATTGTAATAATTTAATTCTGTTTTAATGTAACATTTTCCTATGTTTTTAATTGTAATGTTTGTGATCTTGTAAGCTGCTCTGAGTCCCAGTTTTGGGGAAAAGTCGGAATATAAATAGATAGATAGATAGATAGATAGAACAACAACAACAACTTGGAAGCGTTACAGCTGGAGACTACAACTTGCAAAATCGCCCAGCTAATAAGTTTGCTATTCCTAGCTCCAAGAAAGTACTGGGTGCTGTGCAAAGCATAGGGCTGACAATGCCCTACAATAGTGGTTCACAAAAACTGGTCCTCCAGACATTTAGGACTTCCACCTCTAGACGCCTCAGTCAGTCTGGCCAATGCTCAGAGATTTTGGGAGTTGGAGTCCAAACCTTCTAAAAAACAAAAGGTGGTGAGCCACTGGCCTAGAGAGATAGCAAACAGCTATGGAGCCTTTCTGATACAAGACTGGATGCTGGATTTGGGTGTGGAAGAGAAAAATTCAAATTCGTCATCACAGTCCTCATTCTCCATCCTGCCCACTGCGCAGAGATGTGTTGGAGGGTTATGTTTGTTGTCGTCGTCGATAGAACAAAGTTTGCCTGTATTTAAAAGTAAAGATATCTATAGAAAATTGCTACTTATTCATGTAAATCACTTCTGTAATTCTAGGAACCAGGGTGCGTTAAGAATTGCCTCTAGGCAATCATGTGTTTGTAAAATGGAAGACAGTTGCATCACCCCATATTCCTTTTCAAACTGTTGGTATACCCCAAGTGGCTTTATACACTTTAAAAAAAGGATTTTTAAAAAGAAAAAGAAAATACCCTGCTTGAGCTGAATGCTTTTATTTGAAAAGAAAAGTCGCTGCATGGAAAGCACCTGATCCAGCTTGAGGCCACACACCCATTTCCCGTCCAAACAATTTCCAGCCTCGGATGCTGGGAGTACAAACTGGTTCAGGCCTCTCCACGGCAGCTCTTCCTTAAAAATAAAAGTGGCCAAAATTCCTTTAAAAATACATGTATTTCATGCAACCCGTTGTTTGTCTCTTATGCAGCTGGGGATACATGTTCTGGTTTACTTGCTTGTGGACTAGAAACATGCCAGATCTAGGTAGATCTGGAATAAAAGCCATCTGGCATTCTCCAAGCATGAATGTATATGTGACTTTTAATTTTCCATACCATTCCCCAGATGGAAAACCTGAGCATACATAGCCAAGCAGTATCACAATGTGGTCAAGGCAGGGAAAAAGGTACTAATGAGGAATGAATGGGGTTGCAGCAGTTTGCTTTTGCCTGAGTGTATTGGAAAGGACAAGACTTCACCCCTCCTCCCTTGTTCCCCCTGCTGAGTTAACTGAATTCAAAGTAGTTTTGCATACTGAACTCAATGTTTAGTCAAAGGCTTTCACGGCCAGCATCCATCGTTTTTTGTGGGTTTTTTGGGCTTTGTGGCTGTATTTTGGAAGAATTTATTCCTATACATTGTTCCTCAACAGGGCCACTTGGCCTGAATTGAAGTGAGTTATAGACCAAGAGGGTATGTGGGAGGAAGAGAGAGAAAGTGGGATGCTTTTAAAGCAGCTGAAAATGTCGCACAACAAAGGATGAATTGGGACCGTCCCTGTAAAATCAGGACAGTTGGAGGATATGGTTTTCCGACAGGCAGCCCTGTCGATTTTCACTCTGATTTTTCCACAGTGCATCAGCAATGACACACACAGGGCTCTTCCATTCCTACTTCCTCTCCCCTTTGATGTGGCATCTTCTTCCAGACCCTTCTAAAATGTATTTCTAAGCATCTCAGGGCCACATGTACACCCCTGCAACAAGAGATCCCTCTGCCTGCGACCTCTAATTTAAGAAGATCCTTCCTGCTGGGTATTTCGTTCTTTTTCCTGCTCTACTTTGAAGACAAGGAGTTCAGAGGGGAGGTTCAGGACTCCCAAATCTGGAAAAGGGGCAACGCACTCGGACTGGCTGGAGCAGTTATTCTATCTAGCCTGCAACCTTCTGGCCACCTTATCAGAAAGAGTGTTTCCTGCCATTCAATCCATTTCCCTAGCTGGCCAGCCCAGCCAGGCTGCATTTCCTGTTTCCTTTCCTTACACTCCAACCCCCTCCAAATCCAGCCAAAGTTTGCAGTTGTAGAACTGAAGTATTGTTATGCTCTCACTGCCTTCTGCGTGCAAATCCTGGAGCGCAATGACATACCTTCCAATATTTCAAAGACAAAAATGGGGACACGAGTGGCCAAGCTGCATCCAAGTGTGGTGCAGATGGCAAAGGTTATTCATGAGGATGAACACAGAAGCTATTTGGGCCACATGACCGTTAAAGGGACAGGAGCCCTCTCCAGTTTGCATTATGGCAACCCTGATGTTTATAAAGATCTCTTTCATTCTCACATAGATATACACTGCCCACTGTCCAATTGGAAGGGAGTAGTAGCAGTAATATAGAGCCAGTCTAGTGGTTTGAGCTTTGGACTACAACTCCAAATCCAAGGCCAAACAGGGTTTGAATCTTGGCTCAGCCATGCAAATCTACTGTGTGACCTTGGGCAAGTCACAGTCTCTCAGCCTCAGGGGATGGCCATGGCAAACCTCCGCTGAACAACTCTTGCCCAGAAACCCCCATGATAGGTTCGCCTTAGGGCTGCCTTAGGGTCGATGTAAATCAGAAACGACTTAGAAGCACATACAACAAAGGTAGCAGTAACGTTGCCATTAATTCATGCAGAACACAAGGATGCATTGTGTGTATATGTGTATATGTGTGTGTGTCTTAAACCCCTGCATCTCAGTCTCCATCTAAAGAAAAGGGCTCCATTAGAAATGCATTTGCATCCTACCCGCCAAACCCCATAAGCAATACAAAGGGTTTCCTTTCCCTTGGAAGAGAGGGGGAGGGAAGCAAAGGGAAGGGGGGGTCCTTTCCCGGAAGCCACAAACAAACAGGGCACCTGCTCCCTGTTGCCATGGCAACCAGATCCAGGCCTATTTCTCCCTCTCTGCCCCCTCCCCTCCATCCCTCTCCATCCTTTTGCACTGGTGAGGATTTGCAGTCTCCCAGCCCATAATCCCGCAATCAAGACCAGAGGATGTGGAGGGAAAGCGGCTTAGCCAGGGCTGTCCCATCGGGGCTTTGTCTGCCCTTCAATCACAGCCCGGATTAGCGGGAATGAGAGGGCAAGCGGGTCTCGGCCATGCTAGCCCCACAGGCTGTGAGCTCAGCTCATGGGTTTGGCTCGAGGATATTTGCCAGGACAGCCCGTGGGGTGGTATAGTGGTGTAAGCATTGACTACAACTCTGGAGACCTGGGTTCGAATCCCTGCTTGACCATGGAAACCCACTGGGTGACCTTGAGCAAGGCACACTCTCTCCCAGCCTCAAAGGAAGGAAAGGGCGAACCCCTTCAGAACAAATCTTGCCAAGTGAGGGGTTCACGCTATCTTTGTGTGCGTGCCTTCAAGGCAGCATCCACACTGGAAAAATAATGCAGTGTGACGCCGCTTTAACTGCCATGGCTCAATGCTATGGGATTCTGGGAATTGTAGTTCATTGTGGTGCCAGAGCTCTCTGAGGGAGAAGGCTCACAAAAATGCACTTTCCAGAATTCTATAGCACTGAGCCATGGCAGTTAAAACAGTGTCAAACTGCAGCCCGAGTGGTCTCTTGAGTTATGATGACCCACACAAATGTCAAAGGGTTTTCCTAGACCAGGAATACTTAAGAGGTGGTTTTGACAGTTCCTTCCTCTGAAATAGAGGCGGCAGCACTTAGGATTAATTGCTGGTCTCCCAAGTATGAACCAGGTTTAGGGAAATGATTGGAAGCCACACAACAACAACCACTTTTGCTAAATCTTAAAGGATTGGCTTTTTCAAGACCAGAATATCAAAACTCCCTAGACTAGCTGTCAGCAAACTTCTGGAAATTCAGTTCCCAAAATCTTACTTCTCTGAAACTCTGCAGTTTCTAGTTTTTATTTTAAGGATCTTCTCATATCTTCCAACAGATAAAAAGCAGGACACATGTGGCCAAATAACATTAGAGTGTGCTTAAGATAGTAAAAGTTATTAATCAGCTAGGAGAGGATGCAATAATGTGCTTTTGCCTTAGTTTACTGGGGAGGACAAGACTTCACTCTCTGTCCTCCTCTCTCACCTTCTGAATTAACTGAGTGCAAACTACTTTTGCACTATGAACTCAGTTTGCACCAACTGAAGGAAGCTGAGACTGAAAGAAGAATGTGGGAGAAGGAGAGAGAAATTGGGACATTTTAAAAGCAGCTGAAAAAGTGGGACAACAGAAGACATATAGGAACTGTTGGCAAGTATGTACTTGGATGACAGCCATCACATGAGGTACAGTTAGGTATGAACAAGCCTCTCTGTTTCCAATTTTGGAGAGTCTTCAAGGAAAAGGAGAGTTTGTGCAAATATAAAAGTTTCCCCTACTTTTCAGTTTATCATCTGAAAAATGAACCTTTCTAACTGCTCACTCTCACCTGGATAAAAGTCCTTGGATTTGGAGAGCTTGATGGTGGCTCCAGTTTCCTTCTGCAACTGGACAATGGTTTGGCCTCCTTTGCCGATGATGGATCCAGCAGCATAGCTGGGAATCAGGACCTTAAGGAAGTACTCACCGTCCTCTGCAAGACAGGGAAGAGAAACAGATCTCATGAATGAGACATCATCCAAATCCTAGGCCAAGCAAAAGCCATTTCACACAACCATCACAGACTATGCTGCACTCAGCTGGAAGAAAAACCATTGTGTGCCAACTTCCAGATGCACCAAATCAATAAGAATCTGATGGTTTCTGCAAAATTCAGCCCAAATCAGCAACAGAATGGCTCAAAAAAAATTAGCAGGAAGATGCAGCTGGAATCAAGAAAAGGTGGCATTTCCTTCCATGGTTGCAATTGGCAAAGTACTTTGCTCTTTTATAGATAATACATTCCCAAACAAAAAAAATCGTATCAAGCCACACTGCAATTCCTTGGCTCCTACAGGGCCCTAGATCCACACAAACCACCCAAACTGGGCTCCTATGCCCTCACCCACACATTCAGGTTTCTAGAACTCATGATCAGTAGTAATACATCTATCATCACATCATTCATGCACCTTCCAAAAAGGCCAGCGTTCCTGAACAAGAGTGCATTTATGTTCAGGGCCGGGTATATAGTGCAATTCCACTACAGAAGCAGAGAAATTTAGCACCCTGAAATTGTCAATTTATAGTCAACGGCAAGTTTCTAGCCCTCGAGGCTGTAGATGGCTCCAAATCTTAGAAGGTAAAGAAAGGGAGGAAGAATTAATCCTCCAGAAATTTCTTCCCTTGCCTAAATCTAGTGGGATTAGTACCACTGGCGTTTTTAAAGTCTGCACAGAATTTGTATGAATTTTTGTACACAATCTGTCCTACAATAGTTGCTTTTCCAACTGATCTCCTCTAATGTAATATAGTTTTGTACATTATTTCCACAAATATGCACATTTTGTATGTGTTTTTTTAAACACAGGACCAGCACTGCAACATCCAGGAAAGTGTGAGTATCAGAATAACACACTATTCTATCACAATGGTAAAATTGAAATTTTGCACTACATAACTTTAAACATATTATTGTTGCTGTTTATTAATTTAGAGAGGAAAAAACTTGTCCTTCCAACCATAGGAACTCTCCAACATTTCACAGATGAAAAAACACGACACATGTGGCAAAGAAACCTCAGAGTGTGGTCAAGATGACAAAAAGTATTAACATAGAAGATCACACAAGGTAGGAGAGGCTGCAGCAGTTTGCTTTTGCCTGAGGCTACTGGAAAGGGCCCGACTCTTCTCCTCTTCCCTCTACTGAGATAAGTGAGTGCCAACTACTTTTGCACTTTGAATTCCATTTGTAAGCTGTGGATAAAGGGCACAGTGGGAAGAAACTGGGACTTTGTAAAAGCAGCTAATAAATAAGGACAACAAAGGTTTAATGGGGACTGCGTCTCTCAAATCACAATAGCTGGAGAGTTTGGAAACCATGCCTCATTCATTCACATGCTCTCAGCCTCAGGGGAAAGCAATGGCAAACTTCCTCTGAACAAGTCTTGCCAAGAAAACCCTGCAATAGGTTCACCTTAGGGTGGCCATAAGTCGGAAATGACTTGAAGGCACACCACAGCAGAAGGCACTACTCCATCCATTGCATCATCCAGGCACAGAGCCCTTGCAACAAAATGCCTACAGTTCCCATTTCCCTTTCCTTACCCCTGCTGCTTTAGGACCCCTGAGGACCAGCCCCACTGTTCCCCATTGCACAGACATGTGCTTTTAAGGCTGCTGTGCTTTATTTGCGCATGCCTAGCATAATAAGGGAAGAAGGGTTGCTGGGAATTTAGGGTCCAGCAGTTATTTCTAGCTGGTTGTTGAGATGCTCCTGAGGTTGCCACTCCGGAGCAGACTGGCTTCACCGCAATTTAATAAATGCTGCCATAAGCTATTGCTGAAACCCCAGACTACTCAGAATAAGAGCTTTTCCTGATTATAATTTTTTAAAAAGAAGCACACATGCACACCCACACACTGCTACAATTCTTTACAGGAGAGGCATGCCAGAGGAAATGATAAAAGCTCACTCACCTGGCCGCCTCAATCGCTCTCCTTTAAACATTTATTTTTAGACTGAGTTTTGAACTGATTCGGTTAGCCTCAGCAAGTCCCCTGGGTCTCCAAAATGGCAGGCATTTGGAGATGCTCTCTCTCTCTCTCTCTCTGTCACACACACACACACACTCATATCAGAGTGTAATGAATCTCCATGTGTAAAAAGAACAGAGGTGGACTGTTAAATGCTGTAACTCCATCCTATGGCATCCTAGGATTTGTAGTTTTGCAAGGTCTTTAGCCTTCTATGCCAAAGAGTGCCGGTGCTTCACCAAACTACACATCCCACGGATTCTTTAGCATGGAACCCTGGCCATCCAAGTGGTGTCAAACTGCATTATTTCTCCAGTGTAGACTCCCAGAGAGCCCTTGGAACAACAAACCACAAGGGATGGTAACTACTTCTACATCTTGCTTCCAGAGTGCCTTACTCATGGAAGCAGAATGCTAGCTTAAAAATTAGCATCCAAAGGACTGGATCCAAAACCATCACCTTTCCTCAGGGTTGCCAGATCAGGACTAGCCCAAGTCCAAGCAACGTTTATTGTTAAATGCCTCCAAGTCAATTTCAAGTTTTACCAACCCTATAAATGAGAGCCCTCCAAGTCACCCTATTCTCAGACAAACAGTATCCACAGAACGCTTCTCCAGCATCACATTTCAAATGCATTGATCCCCCCCATCAGCTTTCTTCGTTCTCCAGCTTTCACAACCATACATAGAACTGGACTGGCCAGTGATAGAAAAATAACATTTTATTTTGTAATCAGTTCTAACAAGGAACAGCCCCTCGCCTTTATATGACAGCGCCTATTTTTATCTGGCCCCTGGATGGGTTGTTGCTCTTGCATAGAGCTTACCTGAGATACAGACCTGACCTACTTATGCTTTCAGGCCCACGCTGGGGAAGATGCTCATGCCAGGACTGGTGAGGCACCTTGTGCTAAGCGATCTGGACCTGCTGTAGTGTCCAGATTGCAAAGGTCCCCCAGGGTACAAAATCAAAGAGACCTTGGTCGACAAAAACAGATCTCTGCTCCCTCTCCAAAGATCTCTGTCTCTTTGCCACATCGAAAGAATTCTAAGAGATGGATGGATAGCAAGGCACATAGCTTGTGGGGTGTGTGTGTGTGCATGACTTCATGCATCTGTGCATGAATCTCTAACATACCTTACACATCTCATTCCCTCCACTGGAGCAGCTATTGCTCCTTTGCCATCACCTTGGTACCTGAAGTTGAAAATGTAAATGGCACCCCTAAATACAGTCAGCCCTCTGTATCCACAAATTCAAAAATCCATGGCTTGAAAGTATTTTAAAAATATATGAATGCCAATAAGCAAACCTGGATTTTGGCATTTTGTTTATAAGGGACACCATTTCACTGTATTTAATGGGTTTTGAGCATTCATGGATTTTGGGATCCATGGGGGATCCTGGAACCAGCGGATACCAAGGGCTAACCATACTCTCCAACTATCCCAATCTGACTGGGACAATCCTCCCCTGTTCCACTTTTTCAGTAGCTTTTAAAGTGCTCCAGTTTCTCTCTCTTCAGTCTCCCTTTCCTCCTTCTGTCTCAGTTTACTTCGTTTTCTGCAAACCGAGTTCAAAGTGCAAAAGTAGTTTGCACACACAGCAGGAGGGGAGGAGGTTGGTCAAGGCATCCATTATATACCAAGAAGTGTTTGGATTCCCAGCTGGGCCATGAAACCCACTTGGTGACCTTGGGCAAGTCACATACTCTCAGCCTCAGGGGAAGGCCATGGCAAACCTCTTCTAAACGAATCTTGCCAAGAAAGCCCAATGCTAGGGTTGATTTAAGGTTGCCATCAGAAATTACTTGAAGGCACACAACAACAAAAGTGCTTGGAAAAGTTACTCTTTTGATCTCACAAAATAGTAGTAGTAGTAGTAGTAGTAAAATAATAAAAGAAACCCAGCCTGGCCATTAGATTCTGGAAGTTGCAGTCCAAAATCAACCCCTAAAACCATGCTGACCTCTGATACCGAGAAACATCAGGAAGCTTGTAAAGGCTATGAACTTTTGTGTTTAGCATATTTAATGCAGTTGTTTAATAAATGATACATGATAACGGAAGCTGTATTTATGTCTGCACTAAGTGAATCGCTCTCTGATATGCTTGGGATGCTATATTCTTTTTTTTTAATAATATTTTTATTAAACATTTTAAAGGCATTTAAAAAACAAAACACAATACAAAACAATTATTAAACATTTATTTAGGTTACATCTACATCTTCTTCCCTTACACCAGAATTTGGGTTACCCACAGTTGGGATATGTCCACCTTTCCACACTATACTTTTAAATGGATTTTGATGCTAGTTTAACTCCTCTGGGTCTCAGCTAAAGAATCTCAACAACTAGGGTCCTGTATAGCTAGGGAATTCTTGAGAAATGTCCTACAGCTTTCATGCAAGAATAATTCCCAGATTGCTTTGAGTATTTCCTTCATCACTTCCTTGCACATAATGCTCTGAAGTTACAAGGCAAGCTCAGTTACTTTCTATAGCTGAAGCTGAAGCCATAAGACACAAATCTATTATTATGGTGGGCCCTTGCTATCCACTAGGGTTTGGTTCCAGGACCTCCCATGGATACCAAAATCCATGGATGGTCAAGTCCCATAATATACAATGGTATAGTAAAATGGTGCCCCTTATATAAAATGGCAAAATCATGGTTCACTTTGGGAATTTATTTATTCAAATATTTCCAAGCCATGGTAACTGAATCTGTGGCTAAGGAGGGAATCATTGTATTTAATGGACTTTGCTCCTGTTAGGTTGGCATCATCATGGTGCAGGGAAAATCAGTGACCTTACTAAAAGGAAAATGGAGGGATGCTGTCAACGTCCTCCATTTTTGGCGCATCTCTGTCTTCCATTTGGTCCCAACGCCTTGGCAAGCTTCCTGTCATAATTTCTCTAAGCTGGAGGATCTTCTGCCCAAATCCACTTAAAAGAATTCCCTCTTGGGTGGATTAAACCAGTTAAGTCATTAGAAGGCTGCGATGGAGTCCAAGCTGATCAGCAATGTGCAACCTGCTCTCCCTCTTTCCCATCTCTCTGCCCTTGGCTCCATTCACTCTCATGGCCTCTTTCCATTCAGAGAGAGTCATTTCCCTACCTATAGCAGCCCCTGTCCATGGTTCAAACCAAGTACAGACATGAAGGCCATCCCTGCATCCCTTGCTCAAAGAGGTATACTGCTCCTGAACATGGGAGGTTTATAACTATCATGGTTAAAAGCCAGTGGCCTCTCTGTATTTGTTTTATCTATGACTATCTTCTTTTACAATATCTCACAAACAGCTCCCAAATATCTTCCCTCTCTGTGATTATCTTATCTTTTAAGTACATAGTCTATCCAGTTGCATTATGTCTAATGTTCTCAGTAGCCAGTCACCTATGGAAGGTATCTCTTGAGTTCTTCCATTGTCTTGCAAATACCATTCTTGCCATAGTTATCATATATAGGATTATTTCCAGATGTTTTCTACATTCTTTTTCCTTTATTATATTTAATAAAAATAGTTCTGGTTCCATTTTTGTGTTTATCTTCAATATATCTTGTGCTGTTTCCTATGTTAGATCTTCCTGAGATGGGGCTTACAATGCAAACCCTCCACCTGTCCTGGTTTGGCAGAGACAGTCCCAATTAATCCTTTGCCATACACATTTCCAGTTGCTTTAAAAATGTCTCAATGCTTTTCCCCACTGTCTTTAGCTTCCTTCAGTTGCAAATGGCAGAACCTTGCCCTTTCCAAAAGCAAACTGCTGCAACCTCTCCCGACTTGGGTGCTCTTCCTCATTAAAAACCTTTGCCACTTTGGCCACACTCTGATGCTCCTCGGCCACACATGTACCACTTTTCATCTATGGCATTGCCTTCCTTCTTCTGCTTTTAACCTGCCTTTAGAACGCAAGTCTTTATGAATCAGAAGCTCAGAATACCTGACCCAGTTTTATCAGCCTGGGACAGGGAAAAACCAGGCTGATCACAGGGAGGGACTAAAAGCTAGTATTTTTAGCAGAAAGCTAATACTTTTCACAAGTATGGGGCTGAAGCCTGATGTAGGCTCAAATTAAAGAGACGTTGTGTTCAAGACTGTAGCTTTGGATCGTTTTTGGACTGCTAGGGTTCCCAAGACAGCTCCCATCACTTTTAAGGACGTAAGTATCAACAAGCTCAGGTCTGTCCAGAAGAACCTTATAAAACCCATTTTGCTGCTGTTGCTGTGTGCCTTGAAGTTGCTTTTGACTTATGGCGACCCTAAGGCAAACCTGTTGTAGGGTTTTCTTGGTAAGTTTCATCAGAGGGGTTTTTCCATTGCCTTCCTCTGAGGCTGAGAGTGTGTGATGCACCCAAGGTCACCCAGTGGGTTTCCATGGCCAAGTCAGGATTCGAACCCTGATCTCCAAGTGTCCTAGTCCAACGCTCAAACCAGTATGCAATGCAGACCCTCAAAACTCATTTTACAGATGGCAGCCAATAATACCAGGTCAAGGTTGTGAATACGCACACAAGTATTATTAGTAGTATTAGTATTTGTATCCGACTCTTTTCCCAGAATGAGGAAAAGTGGCTCACAATATTAAAAGTACAATTAAAAACATAGAAAAGTGGTACAGATATTCTCCCAGGAATTGGAAAGAAGAGGTACAAAATAACAAGTAACTTATAATTGGTTTTTTAAATCCAATAATACAAGTTTTATATTCTATTTTCTAGAATGTATGCCACTTGCAGGTCCATTTTATTTTATTCTATTTTATGTACAGTGCTGTGTAAACTTACAGCGCATTATAAATAAAGTTTAATGATAATCATAATACTATATTATATCACAGCTGTAACTTAGCAAGGGATCATTTCATTCCCCTTCCTTTGTAACCTAATTTTAAGATATTGTTGTGTTTCTGGGTTGTGGTCTCACTAAATGTTGGAGGAGGAATATCACATGGTTCAAGACGTGGTTTGTGCGATGCACAGAGCATGGAAGGGTTCCTTTTTCTTTCTCACTGGCCATGCTGGCAAGGGGGAATTTGGGAATTGTGTATTCCATAAAAAGTACCTTTGTCAGGTTCAGTGAATTGTGCGGCTTCCTTATGATGTATTGCAGCTGTCAAAGTGACAAGAAGATGGATTGTGGATCAGAAGGAAGCATGCTTTGTAGCACAGGTCAGCAGCTTGTAGCATTCAGAGGTCTTTGCAACTAAAACGTAACCAGCTACCTTTGATGATGAAAAGTCCAGAAACAAGTTACTTGTTTAAAATTGTAACTGCAACACTAATCCTGCTGTTGGGAGAAAATTCAGAGACATAGCTGTGTTAATTTGGAATATCAGTGTGCAAAAGGATCTTGTAGAACCTTTGAGACTAACTGTGCAAAAGAAATTGAGACATAAGCTTTTGTAGACTTACAGTTTAACACCACTTTAACTGCCATGGCTCCTTGCTATGGAATCCTGGGATTTGTAGAGAGCTCTCTGAGAGAGAAGGCTAAATAGTCCACAAAACTACAAACCCTACAACTCCATAGCATCGAGCCACGGCAATTAAAGAGCTGCCAAACTGCATTAATTCTGAGGTGGAGATTTTCCCCAGGTAGATCAGTAAGCCGTGTTGCATCCTTCAAGCACAGATTTTCAGTTCTTTTCTAGACTGGATCAGGTTCCAGATGTTTTGGACTTCAGCTCCCAGAAACCTCATCCATCTTGTCCAATGGCCTGGGATTCTGGGAGCTGAAGTCCAAAACACCTGGAAGGCCAGAATTTGGGAATCACTACAGGTTCATGACCAAACATCTTACTGTTACTTAGGTGCACAGGGTATTAAAACTTAACTAGAAACATTTGTCAAAATGTAAAAACCTTTAGTGAAGGAGCCCACATAAAAATTAAATTGGGGAGGGGGAGAGGTCTTTTAAGCAATTTATGTGCTTTCCAAATTAATTCAACACTGTAAAAAACCCATCCCAGTTTATGCAAAATTACATGAAATCCCATGCCCAACGAAACAGAGGAGGGCTTGCAAAAAGTTGTTTTTCTCTCTACTTTCACAAGCACGGTTCATGGGAACACGAGACGAAAAGCCTTCTTGGTGGCTGCTCCCACACTTTGGAACTCTCTCCATAGGAAAAATAAGGTGGCTCCTTTTGTGTTGTCTTTTTGGCAGCAGGTTAAGACCTTTCTTTTCCAGCAAGCTTTTGGGAAGTGATTTTTAAAAAGAGAAGGGCTTTTTTTTAAAATGGTGCTTTACTGTTTTTAATTGTTGTTTTAAAATAAGATTTTAGGCTCAATTCTCTATGGAAGAGTGATGACTAAACTGTTGTCGTATTTTGGCCATATCCTGCAAAGACATGACTCACTAGAAACTAGAACTGACTACAATGCTTGGGAAAAGAGGAAGACCACATTCCAGATGGATAGATTCAACCAGAAATGCCATGGCTATGAGTCTGCAAGAGCTGAGCAGGATAGCTGAGGATATGGTGACTTTGAGGTCCCTCATTCATAGGGCCATCATGAGTGGAGGTCAACTCAAAGGCTTAGTTCCTAGACTTAAGTCTACAATCTAAATGCATTGGCGGAAGTAGACTTAAGTCTACGAAAGCTCATGTTGCCAGCTTCTTTCATTTAGACTCAAAGGTGCTACAAGAGCTCTCTGCATACTGATTCTACAAACTAACACGGCTGTATCTTTGAATTCTACCACTATGCAATGCACCAAATTTAGCAGAATGGAGTGGAAATCCATCAACCTCTAAGAAACTTGAAAAACCAAATGTATCAGAGGAAGTAGACTTAAGTCTACGAAAGAAGCTCATGCTGCCAACCTCTTTCTTTCAATTAGTCTCAAAGGTGCAACAAAATCTCTCTACATACTTTCTCTAGGAAGATATCAAGTATCACTTCCTGATAGCAAAAGTGAAATGGACCGCTTCCGAAGGTAGGCAGAAGTTGGATCGTCACCTCCCAGACTTGTTTTAGGTGTGTATTCCTGCATGGCTGGGGTTTGGACTAAATTACCTTAGGATCCCTTCCAGCTCTGTGGTTCTTTTCTAAATAATAACTCTTCTCCATGGTTCCAGACTCTTTGTCCAAACTTGCCTGCTTTTAAACTGATGATCTGAAGGATGGGAAGAGGCATAAGGAAAATAACACAAGACAGAGAAGAGCAGGGCTAAGAAAAGTTATTGTTTGGAAAGCTGGCAGGGAAGGAAAGCTCTGGATTTGTGGTCAAAAACAGTAACTTTCTAGAGCAGAGTGCATGATACAGATACTGCCCATGACAATGCACTGCAGTCAATGGGCAGGTAAGGTGGGAAAGGCAAGTGACCAGCACACACAATACTTGTAAAGTTTTCTTCTAGCCCCTGAACCATCGCTGTCACTCTTTAGTGTGTAAAAGTAGGTCAGGTTCAAGCCCTAGTCTTCACCACCCCCGGATCAGATCCGATGGCCGATTAGCCTCAGCCGCACCAGCTGCAGAAATCGGGTGATGCCGCTCACGTAGTCTGGGATGTGTGTAGAATTGTTTGGAACAAGACCGGTTATGTCTAAGCTAAAACGATTATCAGCCTCCTCCCCTTCTCTCCCTTCCCCCAGACAGAACATCTGCAAACAGCTGCAAAAGCTCTGATCTCAAAGGACAAATCCTGAGATCAACAATGAGCCAAGAATTATAACCTCTTTGCCCCTTCCACCGCACCACTTCTATCCGTTGGCATGATCGACATGGCAAACTGCACACCCTCCAACTACCCCAGTTTGGCAGGGACAGTCCCAGTTAATCCTCTGCCATCCCACGATCCCAGCTGCTATTAAAATGCCCCGGTTTCTCTCTCCTCCTATCCCCCTTTGGCCTCAACTTAGTTCAGTTGCTGCAAGCTGACCTCAGAGGGCAAAAATTGTTTGATTTCAATTAACTGTTTCAATGGTCCTCAGGGCCAAAATGATCTCTAGGGGGTGTGGAGGCACTTCCACCACATTTGGAGACCCCAAGGAGTCAAAATAAAACTTTGCAATATATATATATATATATATAGAGAGAGAGAGAGAGAGAGAGAGAAAGTAAAAATATTGTTTGCCCCAAAATGACCCACCATTCCCTCTAGGGAGGCCAGGAAGGAACAAAAACATGATGAGAATGGACCCTAGACAGTGTTTAAGTCATTTCTTGGCCAAAAATTGATGAAGATGATAATGGTGAAGAATAGATGATGGTGTTTTGGGGGGAGGAGGTTAAGGGGGTGGGTGCAGTGGAGGGTGCAGCCCTCTAAGGTCTTCTGGGGGGCTAAGCTCCCTAGCCTTCCAGTTACCTACCCCTGATGTAGAAAAACAAATGTCCCCAAAGTAGTATAATACAGGTAGAGACTGTGATAAAAACTCTGGTCATGATTTTGAGTTGGAGGAAGAAATTGAGAAGGTACCTGAAGGGAAGAAATGCAACACATGGTAAAGCTGACTACCAGTACCTTGCTTGGCTGTGGCAATATATGTGTGTGTGTGTAAATAGACAAAGGGTGGAAGACCAGAAAGTCTCTGATTTGGTTCCTGGTTTTTCCCCCTTGATTTTATTGTAGAGACCCATACAATTTTGTTTATTTATCCCAGAATATTTCTGCCAGATCCTGGGTACAATCAGAGAGTTTTTATACTGGCTTCCTAGGTTGGTTTATTTTAACCCAGTATAAAATAGGAAAGAAGAGGAACAAAATCTTGCATTTTGCTTCTGAACAGAAAGCACTGGGGCAAAGACAGGAGAAGGCAGCAGCATTTAAGCCCTTTCGCACTGCACAATTTTAGTGCTACAATTCCACTTGGACACTGCCATTGTTCCATCCTATGGAATTCTGGGATCTGTAGTTTAGGGAAAGGCATTTAGAATTGTGAGAAAGAGAGCTCCAGGGCCTCACCAAACTGCAGACCCTAGGATTTCATAAAATGGAACTGTGGAAATTAAAGTGGAATCACAATACTATAATAGCGTAGTGTGAAAGAGCCATTTGTGTCCTGGTTGTAGGCTTCCCAGAAACATTTGGCTCATGTTCTGGTCACCAGTGCTAGAAATGGAACGCTGGACTAAATCAGGGGTGGAAATCATGTGGTCCTCCAGATGTTCTATGATTGTAACTCCCAGCAGCCATAGCCAGCCTAATCAATGATAAGGAGGGTTAGGACTTGAACTCCAACAACATCTGAAAGGTTGCATGATTCCTGCAGACTAGATGGACCCTTAATCTGATGCTTACAGGGCTTTTTGCTTGCGTGTAATCTCTATGGCATCCCACCATGCAGTATGGCAGTGCACCCTCCCAGGATGCTTTGCTTCTCGATGCCCTGGTAAAATGCATCAAATGATGAGAACCAGATGCCATCTCCCACAGAGGTTGCAAGATGGACCCACAGAAAGGTCTTCCTATTCCGCTCTTTTCGGGAACATTTGTTCATGCATGCATTAAGAATTTTGCCATTCTCTCTCCCTATATTAGTGATGCCAGGGACCATACAAACAGACCAAGGGACTGTCCACAAAGGTGTCTTCAAGTCCTGATGAGCTCCATTCCACATCAGTTGGAAAAAGAAAAACTGCTCAAAGCAGAGAGGAAAAAGAACAGACAGGCAGACTATCTATAGTAGTAGTTTCCAAACTGTGCTTCTCCAGGTGTTTGGGACTTCAGCTTCTAGAAGTCCCAGACAACTTGGCCAACAGTCAAGAATTCTGGGAGATGAAGTCCAAAACACTTGGAGGACCAAAGTTTGGAGACCACTGATCTAGAGCCATGGTGGGCAACTAAGAAGGACCTGGGGGCTATTTCAGTCATTCACAGAAATGCTATGGGCTATTCCCAGTTTCTCCAAAATTAGTTTAGGAGCTAAACTAAGGCATGGTTAGTTTATAAGGCAATCACACAACCAACTGTCCTGCTTTGACAGAGACAACACCAATTAATCCTCTATCATCCCACTTTCTCAACAGTTGGTGGAATATGCCCATTTCCAGAAGACCACAGAAAAAAGTTTTCCTCGTTCTTCTTCATCATATGGAGGCCCTCATTTCAAGAGACCCCAATTCTCCATAACAGCAGAAGCAGAGCTTGGAATAAAATTACTTTTTTTGGATCCCAGAATGGTCATGCTGGCCACAGAATTCTGGGAGCCGTCAAAAGTTTATTTTCCAAAGTTGTGAACAAGTGTTTAGCAGCCTGAGAGTGGAACTTCTCTACCACCTTCCCAATATCTTGCCTGCGTATCTTTGGGTTTCTCTCCACAACTGCTAGTCAGCTACCTCAGCCTCAAAAAGATTAAAAAATTGGGGACTCACTGCACTGATCACACCCACTTGACCGCAACGCAAGCCATCATTCCCACAATGTCAGCAAAAAGCCGTCACATAACTGGTATCACACTTCATTACAAAACACTAGGTCACTCCCACAGAGCTGCTAGAATGCTCATTTTATTTGGGTTTTGGTCATTTGAGGGGCTGTTGTTGTTTTATGCCAGGGTCTGTGTTTTGCATGTTCTCCAACTGTCCCGATTTGGCAGGGGTAGACCTGGTTAATCCTCTGTCACCCACTTTTTTCAGCTGCTTTTAAAATGTCACAGTTTCTCTCTCCTCCTCCCACTTTCCTCCTTTGTCCTCAGTTGCTGCAAAAGAGTTGAAAGTGCAAAAATAGTTTGCACTCTATTAACCCATCAGTGAGGAGAAGAGTGGGAGGAATCTTGCCCTTCCCAGTGGGCCCAGGTAAAAGCAAACTGCAGCAGCCTCTCTTAGCATGTCTGTTCTCCTTTAATAACCTCTTCCATCTTGACATCACTCTGATGTTGCTTGGCCACATGGATCCTGGTGGAGGAAGAGGAGGAACAGACGGAAAGAGCAATGTTTCCACTGGTTTCCACACCTTGCTTCCCAACTCACACAGGTGTCTAACTCACCTAGCACATTCTTCTCTCTTTCACGAGACAAGGTTTCTCCTGTGCTCATAAAGCTGCAATAGGTTTTGCTTCTCTCCCATTTCTCTCTCAACTCACCCCAAACCCATCTTGAGCAGAACAAAAAAAAATCCTTTTGCTGTGAAAGTGGTCTGCAATGGGCCTGGTTTCCCCCACCGCTGTTAAACAAGCTCAGGATGGGAAAAGAGTTGCTTTTGCAGCCATTTTGGGAAAGCAGGCGGCATGCCTGCATTCCAGCAAAAGGGAGGCTATGATAAAGGAAACCCATTTTCCTCAACAATCACACAGGAGAGCTTCTTCTTGTTTTTAAAAACACCACACAAAATGAGGAAAGCAATGACTCCTCCAAGGTCATGGAGAAATGTCAGGAGCTGAACTCAAGACTCTCAGTGCTAACCTTGCCTTCTGGGCCGGGCCATGTTAAGGCTGCAAGAATGATGGGGCTGGAAACCTCAGTCTACAATCCTCTGTGTGTGTGTGTGTGTGTGTGTGTGTGTGTCCTTGCTGTGCATTTCTTTCTGCATGTCATCACTAGCTCTCACAACGCACACTCTGCAGCTCCAACCCAGAGGTCCTCCTTTGCCCCTGGCTGCCCAGAGATGGAGATCCCTTCGACTGTGCTACAAAGCCGACAGTCACTGAGACAGCGAAGGTCTTTATCTTCCTCTGGCCACCACCGCCACCACCATCACCACCACTCCTTCTGGTGACGTCGGCTCTTCCCACTGCTGGGAAGGCCTGGGTTTCACTCCTAGAGCTCAAAGGGGACGTCCTGGTCTCAGTGGTGGAAGTCCCCAAGGGACCCACCAGGCCTGGCAAAACAATCTGCACCTTCGCTGCCAAAGAGTCCGAATGAATCACATCATATACGCAGCCTCGAATTTTGGGTCCCACCATTGCTAGTCCAGGCCAGGGGCAGAATGTCTCCAATCCCCTGAAATTCACCCTCCCCTTCTCAAGCAGAAAACGTCCCACCCCATTTGACCTTCACCCACCTATGAGGGATGACACAAAGACAGACAGAGGGATGGCAGAGACACACATGCACACACACACACACACACACACACAGATGATGATGATGTTCCTCAGCCACCGCACGCACTAACCTCCCAGCTGGGCCATGAGGCCTGCATGGCTCTCGCTTGTGTGCATTCTGTCTGCCATCGGTGTCCTTTGGCAACGCACACTAGTAGGTACCACTAATGCGTCCCCCTCCATCTCCGTCACACTCCTTCTCCTTCTTCCACCCCCCTACCCCGCAGCACCATCAATGCTTCCCCTTTTCCCTCCCCCAAATCCATCACTGGAATCAGCCCAACCGGCCAATCCTCCTCAACCCCAACCTGTCATCGCTTTGGAAGAAAACAACCCAGGAACAAAACAAGGTAGACTTATTGACCAGCCAAAGCAGGCAGGCACAACACATTTATCATATGTGCATGTGTGCATCCACATGCCATATTCTGGACAATATTCTGGTCCATACATGCATGCACACATGCAATATTCTGGTCAATATTCTTGCTTGTATCTTGCAGCAACACCCACCAGATCTCCCTGCCATCTCCTCCAATGCAGCCAAGCCAGCCTCCTAAGACATGCTTAGAATATATATTTCCAGATCTTTCTCGCCTCCTTCACGCTCGCCGGTCCTGCCCCTGCCTTATTTTCTTCACCCCAAATCACAGAAACACATTTTGGGGTAACCTCATCCTCCAACTCCATTTTTATTTCTTGCCCATCGCTCCATTAGTCCCATCAGAAAGGCTTGTCCTATAGGAGGGAGATTTCCCCAGAGGGACCCAGGGTTGTTTCAGACTTGCAGTATTTATTGCTTCTCGCCTCTAATGCTGACGCTCCAAATGCATCTCAAAATGTTAATGACATCTGGAGGGTGAGTGTGTAAAGTGTGTGTGTGTGTAATAAAGAGAGAGAAAGAAAGAAAGGGAGAGCTTGCTCATGTGTGTCCATATACCCTCATCATTCCAAGCAATGAAACAGAAACACATTCAATTACTACCACTACTGCTACTAAATAATAAAGATTATTAGAACTGGTCAGGCAGGAAAGTAAATAGTGATAGACAGCTATGACTGTTGGTTCAAAGGCACCGAAAGAAGCAAAATCTGTTCTTTTCACAAAAGGAGAGACACAAGAGAGACAGAACGTGGCATTTGACAAATACCTATTTTTATGCCGCCTAAGTGACAACTGCAAGAAACAGCAATGGTGCATTTTTAATGCTTCTTTTGCAAAATCCACCACCTTGGAAATGCTGAAGCATTTGCCTTCAGCCCTGCATTTGGTTGGTAATATTTCTCTCCCGCCCCCCATCATCTCTTACTAATCCCTAGATTCATAAAATGGCCCTTTTCAACATCCCAGTTCTCTGGCATCCTCTTTTGAGTTCAAAATTTCACATCCTTCCCGTCTTCACTTCCTCAGACAGATGGGAAGGCGGGGTGGGGTGGGGGTTAGGGGGCTGACAGGTTTTCCATAGCCTGTGTGTCTATGGGGGGTGGAATAATTCTCCACCCCCCTTCGCCTTTTCCCTTGCAAGCATATAGTTATTCTAACAGACTCCATTTTGACAGAACTGGCTGCATATAGACTGGGAAAATCTTTGCAGGGAGAGAAATAGAAGGGCTTGAAAATTGGGGGGGGGGGGGAAGGACTGTTACATTTCCTACACTCCTCTTTACAAGTCAAGGGGAAATAAAATGGTGTATAGGATCCCCTGGATATGGTGAGGGAGGGGGACTGGAAACCAGGCTGAGCAATACTCATGACAGTTTGTAGGAGGGAAGGTACAGAAGAAATTCACTAGAGGCGGGGGTATTAAATTTGAAACAAAAACTTTATGGGGCTGAATCAGAAAAAATGGCACCTGTCCCTTGAATCCTACACAACAGAGGTTGGGTTAAAGCCCCTATTGTTTAGGGAGGTAGGGATAAGGATGGAGAGCAGATTTGTAGGCTCTAGGTCCCCGAGAAAAATTTGATGAAGGAAGCAATTGAGGAATGGGAATAAAAGAAAACCAGACACAGAAAGAGAGAGATGGTAATAAGGTAATAACGAAAGAAGGGCCAGATGGAGGCAGGCGAGATATAGGGTGCCCATATGGAGGTTTTGGAGGTTTTTGGTGCAGAGGTGGAGAGAACAGGCTCAGGTGGGCGCACAGATGGAGGGCAGGGATGGAGTTGAAGAGAATATTTATGGGAGGGCGGGTAAAGAAATACAAATGCCCAGGGGGTGGGGGATGGATTTGTAGGACAGATTTCGGGGTGGGGACGGGGAGATCCAAAGAGCAGGCCTCTAAAATGGGGAGATCCATTTAGAAGGGCCAGATGGCCCTCTTTGTCTCTCCACCCTCCAAAAAATAAAAATAAAAGCTCCATCTTGGGGGAAATGATCATCTCAAGGAGGGTGAGATTTCAGTGCCTTCTTGCCCATATCCCAGAATAGCCTTCCTCCAGGGCTCAAACCCCATCCACCCTCACCTTCCTCCAACCCTGTCTTCCTCCACAAAGAACATGTCACTTTCCAGCATCCTCCATAACCTTCTTCCAGTCCCCTCCTTCCTTCACACCCCCCAAAATACCACCCTCCACCTTCCACTGGCCTTTCGCTGGCAAGCAAAAACATTTCTATTCAAGAAAGCTTTTTAAAATCAAGCAAGCCTGGTTTTATTTGGGGGAGAGGGCTGGTTTAGATTATGTTTTAACTTTTGTATGTTTTACATCTTGATTTTTGAGTGTTTCATGAGGTTATTTTAATTGTTTTCTAAAATGTTGTTTGAATGTGTTTTTGTATTGTGAGCCGCCTTGGGTCCCTTTTGGGGAGAAAGACGAGGTAGAAATAAAATAAAGAAATAAATCTGCCATAGCCTTTCTCCAGATCCCCCCAATCATTTCCCAACATCCGTCATAACCTTCTTCCATGCTTGCCTTCCTCCACACACCCTAAAAATACCACTTTCCAGCATCCATCATAACCTTGTTCCAGTCTATCTTCCTCTACACACCCCCAAAAATCCCTGTCCAGCATCTACCTAGCCTTTCTCCAGATCTCCCCCAAAACATCACTTTCCAGCATCCTCCATTCCTGCCTTCCTTCACATCCCCCCCAAAGAAAACAATGCCATTCCAACATCCCTCATAACCTTGTTCCGGTCGGTCGGTCTGTCTTCCTCCACAGCCCAAAAACCATCACTTTCCAGCAGCCTCCTAGCCTTTCTCCAGATCTCCCCCCCAAAATCACTTCCCATCACCCTATCACCTTTCTCCAGGTGCTCCCCACAAAGAAAGCATCACTTCCCAGCATCCCCCATATAAGCCTTGCTCCGCTGTCTTCCTTCCACTATAGCCTTTCTCCAGATCCCCCCCCATGAGAATAATGCCACTTCCCAGCATCCCCCCCAACCTTCCTTCACATCCCCCTAAAGACAATGCCGCTTTCCAGCATCCAGTCTGTCTTCCTCCACACCCCAAAAGATGTCCTTGTCCAGCATCTGCCTAGCTAGCCTTTCCCCAGAGAATTCCTTCCCTCGGCTGACCCACCTCCGGTGTTGCTCCTCTTGGTGCTACTGGCTTCGGTGGGAGTCTCCAGGGGCCTCTTCCTGGAGTCGGGGGGCTCGGCCTCCATGTGGGGGGCCTGGGTGGGGGCCTGCTGGCTCTGATGCTGATGCTGGGCCGAGGGCCCGCTCTGCTGCTGCTGATGCTGGGGGCTCTGCTGCTGCTGCTGCTGCGGGGGCCCCGGAGGGAAGAGGCCGTTCTGGTGGAGGGAGCCGCCGCCGCCTGCCATCATCTTCATGCCCGGGAGGAGCACTGCCCCCCCGGCGGGACCCACCGCCACGCTCAGCCTCCTCCTCCTCCAGCAGCAGCAAGGCAAGGCAAGGCAAGGCAAGGCAAGGAGGATGCGCAGGGACCGCTCGAGCCTGGACGCTGGACCTTAGGCTCAAGCCCTGGCTCTAGTCTCTCCAGCCCTCCTCCTCCTCCTCTCCATCCCAGGAAAGGAAGGACAGCCCCTGCCCCCCCAAACCCTAAGAGGGAAGAAGGAGAAGAAGAAGGAGGGAAGGGGGAAGAGCAGGAGGAGGAGAGAAAGAGAGAGACGAGAGAGGGGGGAGAGAAAGAGAAGGAGAGAGAGATGGATGGATGGATAGATAGAGAAGAAGGAGAGAGAGGGAGAAAGAGGAAGAGGATAGATAGAGGAGACGGAGGAGCAGAGAGAGAAAGGGAGAAAGAGAAGGAGGAGGAGGATAAAGAAAGAGGAGTAGGGAGCAAAGGGGGAAAGATGCTGCTCCAACTTCGGAGGAGGGTCAGCTTTTAAAGCCAGCGGGGTCTGGGGAGGGGAGCTGGGGAGGAAAGGGCTGGGCTGGGGCATAGGGTCTGGGGGCTGCCACGGGGCATGATGGAGGCTGGAGGGGGGGAAGAGAAAAAGTGGAGACCCAGCAGCACCCGAGAGGCTCAAGGGGGGGATGGAGGGGGGATGAAGCAAGCAAGCTGGAGCCGGCCAGAGAAGGCTTCCTCTTCACTCACAGCATCCTTCTTGGAGGCTGCCCTGGGTGGCAATGGAGCCAGGAGGAGCCCAGCCCAGTCCCCCACTCTTGGAAAAGAGAGAGAGAGAGAGAGAGACCCACCTCCCTCTTCCTCCTCCTCCTCCTCCTCCCCTGGCAGGAGCAAGGCCAAACTGACAAGGGAAAGAGAGAGAGAGAGAGAGACTGAGAGAGAGGAGCTCTTCTTTGCCTTGGGGGCTTGGCAGGGCTGGGAGGAGGAAGGAGAGGCAGCTGGGAGCTGTGGGGCAGGGAGGGAGGGCAGAGGGGATGGAAGATGGCTGGAAGGGGGCTGGGACACACACAGAGCCTGCTTTCCACAGGGAGAACTGCAAGGCAGGAAGAAGGAATGCATAGGTATAGGATGGGGGGACACCTGGCTGAACAAGAGGACATGGGGCTACAAGATCTCTCTACGGACCAAGACGACAGGTGAAAGGGACCTAGGAGTCCTAGTGGACCACAAGTTGAACATGGCTCAATAGTGTGATGCAGCAGCTGCAAAAACCCATGCAATTCTAGGCTGCATCAATAGACGGATCGTGTCAGACCAGAAGTAATGGTGCCACTCTATTCTGCTTTGGTCAGGCCTCACCTGGAATATTCCTGTGTCCAGTTCTGGAGAAGCTGGAGCATGTCCAGAGGAGGGTCACCAAAACGGTGAAGGGTCTGGAAACCAGGTCTTATGATGAGAGACTTAGGGAGCTGGCTACATTCAGCCTGGAAAAGAGAAGGTTAGGTGATATGATACCCCTGTTTAAATATCTAAAGGGATGTCATGTTGAGGATGGAGCAGAAAGCTTCTTTTCTGCTGCTCCACACTAGGACCTGGACCAATGGATTCAAACTACAGGAAAAGAGATTCCACCTCAACGTTAGGTAGAACTTCCTGAGGCTAAGGGCTGTTTGACATTGAAAGACACTCCCTCAGAGAGTGATGGAGTCTTCTTCTTTGGAGATTTTTAAACAGAGTCTGGATGGTGCTTGGATTGTGAGTTCCTGCATGGCAGGGGATTGGACTGGGTGGCCCTTGGGGTCCCTTCCAACTCTACATCCTTCCATCCCTTACGTGACTACTCCTCCATAGTGGTCTTCCTGCCACCAGGGCATCTCCACAATCCTCATCCTATTCTGGATACATTGATCTTGTTCAGTTTGGGAAGCTAAGCAGGCTGAAATTCTGGTTAGGACTTGGGAGGAAAACTGCCAGGGAATTCCTGTCTTTGGGTGGGTGTTGTGTGCCTTCAGGTCCTTTCCAGCTTTGTTGTTGTTGGTTTTGTGCCTTTCTGACTTATGGCAACCCAAAGACAACCCAACCATAGGGCTTTCTTGGTAAAATTTGTTCAGAGGGGGTTTGCCATTGCCATCCCCTGAGGCTGAGAGAGTGTGAGTTGCCCAAGGTCACCCAGTGGGTTTCATGGCTGAATGGGGATTCAAACCCTGGTCTCCAGAGTCTTACTCCAACACTCAAACCACTATGCCACGCTGGCTCTCCATTTCCAACTTATGGCGACCCTTAAAGCAAAGCCTAGTCCTAGTAATGCTCAAACCACTCCACCGCACTGGTTCTCAAGCTACCTAGGCTTCCACAATTTCTCCACTATTTTAAGGATCTATTCATCCAGGGGCCCAAGGGCCTTAAACCAGAGTGTCCCTTACAACATAGCAATAACATAGTTTGACAATAGTGCCACCTGCTGACTTGCTGAAACATAAGGATACTTTTGCACATCCTCAAATACTTGTTTTGAAAAGGATGGGAAGCTAATAAATTTGACACACCACAATTCCTGTAGGATTTCATAGGAATATAGATAGGGTTGTGATATGGCAACAAGACGTGAAGTTATGGTTAAAAGGAATCTCTTCAAAGTTTGTGAGTGGTCCTTAACACATTTTGCAAGACTGATGGGTTACAAAATGACATTGCCCCAGAAAAAGGGTAAATTTTATGCACAGAAGTATAGTTTCCTGCACATAAAATGGTGCTTTGTGCATGTACGAATTTTGCACAGCACAAGTCTCCAAAGGTGAATATTTTTGCCAGTCCAGGATTCTTCTCATTAACATTTATCAACACTCAAGAAACCTATTGTCTGACAATGTCTTGAATATTGTAAAAAATAGCCTCTGTCACAGCCTAGCCAGTGCTACTTAAAGCCTACTATGATCTCTTTTTAAAAAATAAAACTACCAGCTTGGTAGAAGTAGGGAATGCTGTGAATGTAGAGTATCTTGATTTCAATGAGGCCTTTGACACGGTCCCCCATGATATTCTTACAAACAAGCTAGTAAAATGTGAGCTAGACAATGCAACCATCAGTTAATGGGTTAACTGGTTAAACAATTTAACCCAAAGGGTACTCACCAATGGCTCCTCTTCTTCATCCTGGAGAGAAGTGACCAGCAGAGTGCCACAAGCTTCTGTCCTGGGCCCAGTGCTATTCAGTATCTTTATCCTTCCTTCATCTTTACTTGGATGAAAGAACAGAAGGTGTGCTTACCAAATTTGCAGATTTTTAGATCCTCCACCAAATTAGGAAAAGTAGTTAATACCCCAGAGGACAGGATCAAAATTCAAAATGACCACAATAGATTAGAAAGCTGGGCCAAAACTAACAAAAGAAATTTAAACAGGGAGAAATGCAAAGTACTACACGTAGGCAGAAAAAAAATTAAATGCACAGATATAAGATGGGAGACATCTGGCTTGAAAACAGTAGATGTGAAAGGGATCTAAGAATCCTAGTAGACCACAAGTTGAGCATGAGTCAACAGTGTGATGTGCCAGCTAAAAAAGTCAATGCAATTCTAGGTGGCATTAATAGCAGTATAGTATCTAGATCGAGGGAAGTAATAGTGCCACTCTATTCTGCTTTGGTCAGGCCTCACCTGGAATACTGTGTCCAGTTCTGGGCCCCACAATTCAATGTTGAAAAGCTGGAAAGTGTCCAGAGGAGGGTGACCAAAATGGTGAAAGGCCTGGAAACAGTAAAGCCCTGTGAGGAGTGACTTAGGGAGCTGGGGATGTTTAGCCTAGAGAAGAGAAGGTGAAGAGGTGATAGGAGAGCCTGTTTGAATATTTGAAAGGCTGTCATTGTGAAGATGGAGCAAGTTTGTTTTCTGCAGCTCCAAAGACTAGGACATGGAGCAATGGATTCAAACCACAGAAAAAGAGATTCCACCTCAACATTAGGATAAACCTCCTGACAGTAAGAGTTGTTCGACAGTGGAATACACTCCCTTTTTTCTGTCAGTAGTGCTTTGATGGTGTATTCCTGCATAGCAGGGGATTGGGCTTTATGACCTTTGGGGTCTCTTCCAATTCTATGATTATATGATCAAGAAACTTTGACCAGGATAGAGTTTTGAAATGCAGATGCCAAACAGTAGAGACTACAGTGTGCTCATGGAGACACACTGCACCCACCCATGAGGCTCTAGCAATATAAATGTACTGACTTTCCATCTGCAGCTACATTTATACTTTGCTTGTCACATTGAAGGTCATTTTGCAAGCCTGCCATCTCCATCAGTTGAAGTCTCTCTCTCTTTCTCTCTCTTTTCCTCGCTCTGTAGATCCTGTCTCCCACATGAGCACAAAAATAAATGAACTGATTTCCTGAGGAGCTCAGCATCTTGTTAAACGGAGCCTGAAAAGAGATTGCTGAGCTGTTTTGAAAATCCTGGCTGGTGATAAAATTTGGCCCCGATTCTGCTAAGGGTATTGGACTTTTCCAGTACAGTAAGCCAGGCAGCTGGTAGACCCAAGTCCTGGCTGCCACTGACCCGCAAGATCTTTTTTAGAATATTATTATAACCTTGGGGTGACAGGATCCACATTCATTCCACCTTTTGATCCCTGTTCTTTCTTTACCTGTTCTCATGCAGTACCTACTTTTCTTCTTCTCCTCCTTTTATCTTCTCTTTCGTCTTCTCTTTTTCCCAGTTTGCATGCCTGAGAGCAGGACTTGCCTCTCTTTTGGGAAGACGTGACCCACTTTGGGAGACAATAATTATCTGAAAAAAACAGGATAAATATCCAATAAACTTAACAGATCTTTTCTAATGCCTCTCTGAAGGTAGAACTGTGAATGTGTTCATACAGCCAGGCCCACGGTTTGATAGCCCTGGAGCATGTCCAGAGGAGGGTGGCCAAAATGGTGAAAGATCTAGAAACTATGACCTCTGAAGACTTAGGGAGCTGGGTATGTTTAGCCTGGAGAAGAGAGGGTTAAGAGGTGGTATGATAGCCCTGTTTAAATACTGTACTTGAAGGGGTGTCACTGGGGATGGAGCAAGTTTCTTTTCTGCTGCTCCAGAGACTAGGACCTGGAGCAATGGATGAAAACTACAGGAAAAGAGATTCTCCCTAAACATTAGGAAGACCTTCCTGACAGTAAGAGCTATTCGACCAGTGGAACACATTCCCTCAGACAGTGATGGAGTCTCCTTCTTTGGATATTTTTCTCCAAATCTCTTTGGATATTTTCAGCCATCCATCCTTTCATAGGTCAGTAAAGTGAGTCCCCAGCTTGTTGGGGGCAATTGGCTTACAGACTGTAAACCGCTTAGGGTGCTTAGTTCACTACGAAGTGGTATAGAAATGTAAATGCTATTTCTATTGCTGTTACTAAACAGAGGCTGGGTGGCCATCTGTCAGGGGTGCTTCGATTATGTATTCCTACATAGCAAGGGGTTGGACTGGATGACCCTTGAAGTCTCCTCCAACTCTATGATTCAACGGTTCTTTGATTCCATGTTTACAGTTAGAACCAATTTCTCTGCCTCGGTTCTCCCAGCCTGTAGAATGGGTGCAAATCGCAAGGAATTAAAAATAAAGGAAGAGCCGTTAAAAAATGATCAATGTGTGTTCTGGAGAAAATGAGAAGAAATGCATTTTCTCTTTGGCCATCTCTGCTTCTCAGTTGAGCTGGAGAAGGGGAGGGGGGCCTTGAAGAGACTGAGAAAAAGAGAGAGCTTTGAGCAGATGGGCTTTGGCGAGGCCTTTTCATCCGGCAGCCTTTGGCTGGCTCAATAGCGGAGCAGGCCGAGGGGGAAGGGAAATGGCAAGTCAGCCGAGCACGGCTCTTGAATGCTAAACGGCTGGGCCATTGTGTCAGCTGGCCCATCTGTCTGTCCTTTCCCCACTTGCCTATTGTCCAAGGATGACACATCTGGACTCTGTGCAACCCTTTCACCCCCTCCTCCTGCCCAGTCTCCACAGCCTCCGGTCCCTTACTGGGATGCTGGAGTCCCTTCGACCATTGCCCTGCTGCTAAACTGGTCCCCCAGTCCAGAAAGGTTGGCTTCCCTACCATCACCCAGTTGTCTTCACTCAACACCGTTTAGTAAGGACGGTGATTCCCTTGAGAAAGGATGGTGGAAAGAATGCAGTCACAAACTATTGGGGGGGAAAGAATGGAAATCATGAATACTAGAACCATGAGATCTAAACAGAACTATCTCTTTCTGAAATTAGAAGTGTAAATTAGACAATGTAGATCATGTGAGACAGAGAGTTTAAAGTGATCTAAATGACAGAAAATACACACACACACACAGCAAAAATAATGTTAATCTATGTAAAGTAAGAAAATGCTATGCGACGGAAAAATATGCATACTATGGGTTAAAGGGAACTTATTGATATGATTATGTATATTCAGAAGACATCAATCATTGTTGAAATTTAAACAGGCTTTTGCATACTGATACAGTGGGCCCTTGGTATCTGCTGGGATTTGGTTCCAGCACACACACACACACACACACACACACACACACACTGGATACAAAAATCTGTGGATGCTCAAGCGCTATTAAACACAATGAAAGTAAAATGGTGTCCCTTACATCAAGTGGCAAAAATCAAGCTTTGCTTTTTGGAATTTATCTATGCTTTTGAATACTTTCAAGCCGTGGGTGCTTACATCCATGGATAAAGATTTTATATCACTTCATGTATTCTTATTAAATATATATTTGGGGAAAAATAAAAAGAAAGTGTGGTGGTTCATGCATTCTTCACCAAGGGTATACGATGGCTCAGAAATCCAGTTACCTCCATTAGCACTTTCCAAACCCACCGACAGAAAAAAAGGCAAACACCCCACTGGAAAATTAATTGCTACTCTAGAGGAAAAGCTTCCCCCCTGCTGTCACTGACCCATTTCATAGACTACAACATCCATACTGTCCTTAAGGAGAAAGGGACTAACGTGAAGGCATCTGCTCCCTCTCGTGGTCAGCAATGGAGCGCACCAGGATTTCGAACTCAATTCTCCAGCCCTGGCAGCATTCAAGCATGATCAAACTAAGCCTTGGCACATAACAAGGTGTCTTTTGTGGCACTTTTAAGACTTCACAGATTTATTTTAGACTAAACCTGCTAGTCTCAGAAGGTGCTACAAAGGTGTTTCTTGGTATACTGGGGCAGACAAATACGATTGCTCTTTGGAGTAAGAGGAGACATTTATACACCTTTCAAGCATCCTTTCAAACATTATTTCAACATTCCTTTAGGGGAGAATTCAGAGACATAGGGTGCATCTACACTGTAGAAATAATGCACCTTGACACTTCTTTAAGTGCTGCAGCTGCATCCTATGGAATAATGGGATTTGTAGCTTCACAAGGTCTTCAGCCTTCTCTGCCAAAAAAGGCTGGTGCCGCATCAAACTATAAATCCCTGGATTCTGTAGAATGGTGCCATGGAAGTTAAAGTGGTGTCAAACTGCATTATTTCAACAGTGTAGATGCACCCATAGCCATGTTAGTCTGGACTATCGGTATGCAAAGGGATCTCGTGCACCTTTGAGACAAAATCCTTTTGTATTCCAACATTCCTGTAAATATCTCCGCTATCTTGCGGATGAAAAACTGGGCTGGAGACAACGGCCTAAAACACACTGCAGCATTAATCCCATTTGAGACTGCTTTGACTGCCGGCTCAATGCTAGGGAATCCAGGGAATTGTAGCCTATTGTGGCACAAGAGCTCTTTGATAGAGAAAGCTAAATGGATCACAAAACTACAGTTCCCTAAATTCACTAGCACTGAGCCAGGCCAGTTAAATTGGTCTCAAACTGGTTTGTTTCTGCAGTGTGTTTTGGATCAGTGCTGCCAATTAATGGCTTGACCTGGAGAAGCTGTTTGTGTCTGAGGTACGATTTGAATTAGGCTCCTCACCATTTATTAGAGCTAGTGTGGTTGGAGTGGCAGACTAGGGCTCCAGGAGACCAGAGTTCGAATCCTCACTCAGCCATGGGAACCCTCTGGTTGACCCTGGGCAAGTCACATTCTCTTAGCCTCAGAGGAAGGGAATGACAAACCTCTTCGGAACAAGCCTTGCCGAGAGTTGAAGCAATCTAGGGGCAATTTTAATTAACTGACTTATTTTAAGCATGTCAATATATTCATCTTGGTTTTGTTTTTTAAACTAATGGTTTTAATAAAGGATTTTGTATGTATTCCATTTAAATAATGAAAATTGATCTGTCTTCTTCACATTTGACAGTATTATTTTTTAATTTTAATCTTGCCTGCATTTCTAAGGCACACACCCTCTTCCACATTTCATTTAAAGTCTTGCCGTTAATCTCAATCGTTATTTTAATTTTAATTTCCAGGCTTGCTTTTGTGTTTTTATTTTATTTCATGTGCTTATTTCCAGGCTTGCTTTTCTGCTGCCACCTGCTGAACATTCAGTCCCACGACACTGCAATGAATACAAATTTTGCATCAGAACTAGTCACTGCACTACTCACCTGCAAAGTAGGGCATTTGTCCAGCCTAGAAAGGTGGTTTAGGTAAGCATTCGAACTCTGGAATAGTTCTATGATTCTATGATTCTACTCAAGAGTAACCTGAATTCCAAAAACAAGAGAAGCATATCTTTACTAAGTATCTTTACTAAGTATCAGATATTGGGGGATAGAGAAGAGAAAGAAGACCATTGAGTCATGCATACCAATTACTAGGGCAATCTGGATTCTTATCATTGGATACATAACAGTGGACTAGAAAATCCCACTGCTTTGATCCAGAAAGCCCATTCTTAGAAGAGGTAGCATACATTCCATAATGGTTAGAGAATGCCTGATCCGTAGGAGTTTATCACACAAAGGAATTGGTTTTTTCCCCCTGTGAATATCCAGGAAAAATCGCATAATTACACGAAACGATTTCACACATCGCACAAAACCCACCATTAAAGTGGTCACAAAGAAGCATTAACACACATCTTTTTATTTTCGGGATTTCAGCAACAATACATTTCCAATATCATTTTATTTGTGCAATTGCGTGTGATAATCATTTGCGCAATTACTCGTCCTTTTCGCTTAGTTTGCAGGATGCTTTAAATGCGCTTTAATCTCTCTTTAATGCCGAAATTAGCCCCAGTGTGATAAACTCCTAGGAAGGGTTGGCTTCCAATCTTAGCTCAGAAACAAAGCTTACAGTTGGTCCTCCACATTTGTGGCTTTGACTTTTGCGGCTTTGATTATTCACAAATTTGATTAATATGTTCTCTCTAGTAATCTCTAGGTCCTCCAGCGCAACTCTGTGGTCAACTTTAACTAAAAGTCTCACTGAAGGACCTAAAGATTTCTCTTCTCTAGGCATTTGTAGGCCCTCTGGCGCCCTGGAATTGCCTTTGTCATGCTCAAAATGGAGGACATTTTGAAAGTCCTCCAGGACAGAAGGCTAAATGCAGGTCATGTCCTGGAAGGAGGATGTCTGGCCGCCCTGCACTGAAGAGACAAAAGAGGCCTCAAATTTTTAGTCCTAGTCAAAGTCCAATCTAAGTCCAAAATGACTTTGGATTAACAACAAGAAATGCATGTGTTGTGTGCCTTCAAGTTGTTTCCAATTTATAGCAACCCTAAGGCAATGGAGCCAGTGTATTGTAGTGGATTGAGTGTTGGACTATGACTCTGGAGACCAGGGTTCGATTCCTCTGGGAGAAAGGCAGCATAGAAATTAAATGAAATGAGCAAATGGAACAAAAGGGAGGCTGTGCAAGGCACAGGTGAGAAAGTGCACATGTCTATAACACAACAATGTGTTTGTGTTTGTGTGTTGCCTGGGGTATCCCTGTAAAAGAGGAGGCCTTGGGCGAATAGGCAAGGCAGGCTCCAGTTGCTGCGGCAACCAACCAGGCCGCTCTTTGGCTGGCAGGGACTAGTGCAGCTAAGCAGTGCGCATGACTGAAGAAGAGGAGGAGGAGGAGGAAGCAAGAGCATCAGCACCCAGCAAGGATGCGCCAAAGCAGCTGAGCAAAAAGAGGAGCCCGAGAACGATAATGGGGTGACCTGGCAGGCTGGGGGGCAGGCAGCAGTGCTGGGGAGCCTCCTAGAGACCCCTCTGCCAAAGAAAAAGACTGGCAAAGTGCTCCTTTGCCTGGTGCCACACTGTGCCAGGCTGGTACCATCAGGAGGAGGAAGCTGGCAGGCACCTGTCCAACAATGATGCCAGGAAGAGAGCATCTTTCTTGCTCCTTCAGGACCCAAACCTTTGCCGCTGCCCTCTCCTGCATGGCAGAGATGCCCACTGCAGGGTGCCAGGAAGTGTAAGGCACTCTTGCAACTGCTGAAATTGGCACCAGAGGAGAAGAAAGGCAAGCCCGGGATGTCTGGAGACAACGAGGAGATCACCCGCCTTCGCAAGCCACGTTTCTCCTATGAGGAGAACCAAATCCTGATCCAAGAAGTGCGTGCCAATTATGCCAAGCTCTACGGCACCCAGAGCCGCCGGGTGACAGTGGCCGAGCGCCGGCGGGTCTGGGAGGGCATTGCCGCCAAGATCAACAGCATCACCAACTGGAAGCGGACTGGCCAGGAGGTCCAGAAGCGATGGAATGACTTCAAGCGGCGCACCAAGGAGAAATTGGCACGGGTGCCCCATTCAACCCAAGGGGCTGGCACTGCCTGTGACGAGAGCTTCTCAGCAGAGGAAGAGACCATCTTTGCCATCCTGGGGCCTGGCGTGATGATGGGCGCAGCAGGTGCCGGGGCAGAACCTGGGGCCTGCCAGAACACTACGCCAAGGTTTGCTGCTCATAGTTACCGCCTGGCAGTGGAGCAGGGCACAGGTGGGTGCTGTTGAGGAGGGCAGGTGGGTGGATTCACTCATTGGCAGCATTGTCCAATGTGGGCTAATGGGCAGGTGGTGTGCCACGGTGGCAGCTGTGAGATTGGCAATTCTGATGCCAGCTGAAGAAATATGATTTGTGTGGGACAGAACAGTGCGGTGTTGGAACCACTCACCAAAGTGCCGCCTCCACATGGAGACATTTTTATAGATGCGGTAAAACCATGGGAACGTTGTGTCATTCTTTGAAAATGTTTCTTTATCAGACGATGGATTAATAAACCCCACGTCCCATCCAACTGGTACAGATGTCTGAGAGACACGGTGCACCTGCGCAATGCATTGCTAGGTGCATTATTACCTTCCCTGAGGCTGAGAAAGTGTGACCATCCCGGGTTTTTTTCTTTCTTTCTTCTAATCAGCAGGAGACAGGAGGGTTACAAAATATCCCAGAAACCACATTTTCTAATGCCACATGTCACTCAGTGGCCAAGGGAAAGCACTATGCATGCTCAGAAGTACATTGTACTCTGAGAATGGCCTGTGGCAGAGGACAGAATCTGTTGTTGAATCATATCTCCCAGCAGCCCTAGTTAAAGATGAAAATAAAGATAAAGAATGCTGAGAGCTGCAATCCAGCAAGATCTCGGGGACCCAATGATTACTATCCTAGCCTATGTCATCCAATTGACTTGAAGATGGAGCTGTAGGGGGGCAAAATTAAGAAATCTCCCCTCCTAGGAAAAAATCCAATTTAGAAATACACCTTGGGCATCCAAAGGAAAGGGCCAGCCAAAGTTGAGCACAGCAAACTGAAGACATATTGGTGTCAACCGTTTTTGATATCTCGCCCTCTGCAATGCTAAAAAATTGGGGTCTGAAGGAAAGATTCATTTGGAAGGCGCAATATCCTCATTTTGTGTCCCCCTTCCCAAAAGCTGCACCTTGAGAATGGAGCCCTGAAGGAATGCTATTTTTAACTTCACATTCTCACCCATGCTCTATGGATCCCTGCGCCTGAGCTCAAATGAAGCGGAGGAAGTAATTTTGGCATCACACAAGAAGAGAAGAAGGGCAGCGGTGGTGAAGGCCACCCTAAGATGTCATTTTTGGTGACAGTTTTGCTGTTTGTCATCAAATTGACTGACTATCCTACAGAGTTCTGGGATGTGTAGTTTCATGAAGCACCAGAACTCTCTGACAGATCAGACTGAATATTTCACCATGTTGGTGTATACTACAAATACCAGGATTGTGTAGGATAGAATCGTGGCAGTTAAAGTAGCTTCAAGCTGCTTTAACTCTGCAGTGTGAATGCATAGCTAGTTTTAGGATTTCTTGACTTTTTTGTAGCTTTTTTTGTAGCAGCTATATATAATTATAGCACTCATTAATTGCTGATAGTTTGAACAACAAGTAGGAACAACTGGAGTTTGATACTTAATGCATAATACTTAACGCCATCACTGGGGTTGCGAGTTCAGGAGTTTCCCAGACCCTGAGATTTCCAGACCAAGACCTAAAACCTAGGGATGGCCCCTGATGATGTAAATCAGGGTGCATCTACACTGTAGAAATACTGTAATGCAATTTGGATTTCTTAAGAGGTCTTCATGCTTTTGCATCAGGAAAACTTTAGGTAGTGTTAGGGTATAAGGAGCCAGCCTAGCTGTATTTGAACCCTTCTCTGGGTAGAATAATGAAAGGTGGGAGCTTAGTCCATCCAGGAGCACCCAGAAGAAGCACTGACCCCCCTCTATTCCCTCATCCATTCAGCCTTTAGAGTAAGCAGAAACAGTTATGCCTGCTAGAATTGTATAAGTTATTTGGAATTGTTTTCTTTTTCTTTGTCCTTTACATCCTTTGTTACAGGCCCCTAAGTTTTTCCCTCCACTTATCCACGGGTCATATCAATAATTTTGACCCCCAAACCTGCCCTTGACTTGTACATGAGGTCGACTTACAGTCAAGTATATATGGTAGGCTGATGGGGGGAAATGTCCCCTGGGAAGTGGGTCTCCAAGGGTCAGTGTGGTCATTCTCCTCTCTTCCTCCCTCTATCAGATCTGCCAACTAGAGGCAACACGTCATGCAGCCCAGAGACTTCTGCCCACCAGCCTTCTTGTTGCACTTTAGATGGGGGCTTCTTGCGACCCAAGGAACGTGACTCACCGGTGCCTCCATCAGCCCAGCCTGCATCACTACAGATAGTCCACCTGGCACCATCTCCAGCCAGCTTGGGTTGTAGGTCACATCTTGAACACTCCCCCACTCCGTGTCCCTCCACATCACCACCCCTGCGGCGCCGACGGACCCGCATCGACCCACCCGGCTATGAGCCCCCTCTGGATTTTCTGCAGGCTCAGAGGGAGACGGCTGAAGCCATTCGTGAGCTGACCTACACCTTGCGGCAAGGTCTGGAGCGCCTCACCGACGTGGTGGCCGCCTTGTTGCCCCTAATTCCAGCCCAGACAGAACACCAGGAGAGGATCTGTACCCTGGAGACCCCTCTTTCTGGAGAGACTCTGCCTCCTCGAGATAGCTTTGTTGCCAAGCTGGAACCGTCCTCAGAGCAGGGGGAGACTGAGGCCAGGCTCCCTCTGCAAGAAGAAGGGCAGGCTGTGCCCGAAACAGAGCCATTCTCAAGCAGGCCTCCTCTACCCCAGAAGCGGAGGAAAGGGATCCCCACTCGCAAGCGTAGAGGACGTTGGAAGAACCTGTGAGCCTTGGGTGGGGGGCAAGGAATGACTTCTCTTTAGACCTTGCCCCAAAAGAGATCCCGTTCCCACAGCCATTCTGCGGATGATGCAAGTTGGAACTCTTTCCAAAACACACTCCTGTTGTCCCCACCTGTGCTTATGACCAGAGCTTGGGAAAGGAACCTTTGAGGACAATGACTCCCAGAGTCCCCCAATCATCATCCAAAAAAGTTGCTTTTCCAGGCTCTAGTTATTGCTAAAAAGGCTGCCACATGTACGCAGTTCATTGCTCACCAAACACAGCTCCCTGCTCCTTGCTTGTGGGTTTGGCACTCTCAGGATCGCAGCCAAACCAAAAGGCTTCAATCGCATTCCCCACTGGACTGCCACCTCCAGCCTGCCAGGTCCTCACCAATTTGTGCTGATCTCGTTTTTTAAAATCCTGGACTTGAAAGGCAACCAAATAGCTGCAGGAAAAGAAAAAAGAGGAAAGTTCAGTGAGAAGTCAGACAAGCTCTTCTGTCAACCCTATAGCTCTGGCAATATCACCCTGATCCCACTAGCCTTCCTTACCCAAACATATTCGATCTTGTATGCAAAGGGATCTTGTAGCACTTTTGAGACCAACTGAAGGAAAGAAGTTGGTAGCATCAGCTTTTGTAGACTTGAAGTAGTCTTTGGAGAACCCACTCGAAAACATGCATCTGAGGAAGTAGGCTCAAGTCTACAAAAGCTCATGCTGCCAACTTCTTTCTTTCAGTTGGCCTCAAAGGTGCTACAAGAACAAGATCCATTTGCATACTGATTTTCCAGACTAACAAGGCTATATCTTTGAATGCTAGATTTTGGTGAGTGTGGGGTAACCTGACCAACTTCCAGTCCTACAAAGATGCTCTCCTTCAGCCTGTCTGAAACCCATTCTTGCAAAAAGCCCCCAAACCATCTTCAGCTGAAAACCAGCTCCTGGGAAGCCATAGTTGGAGAAACAGGGACAAGGCAGAGCATGCAGTCTGTTAATCCCACAGGCAGCAATAACCGCCTCACATGAACACCGTTTTAGCGATATGCTGATGCTCCTTACTTCACTAAATCCCATCCTGGTGGAAACTCTCAATAAAGTATTTTTCATACTAGTTCTCCCTCGTATTTGTAGACTCTTGGGGGGAAAAGAGATGTTAACAGTTGTAGAGAAACAATTTGCATATGAACACATGATGAGCTATCTTGGAGACAAGACCCAAATCTAAACACAACATTCATTGATGTTTCCTATACACCTTATACACTGGGCACTTGTTATCTGCTAGGGCTTGGTTCCAGAACCCCCTGTAGATACCAAAATCCCATTATATACAATGGGGTAGTAAAATGGTGAGAGTCAGAACGGTGCAGTGGTTTGAGCGTTGGACAATGACTCTGGGTTCAAATCCCAACTCAGCTATGTAAACTCACTGGGTGACGTTGGGCAAGGCACGCTCTCTTAGCCTCAAGAGGATGGCAAGGGCAAAAAGCCCCTCTAAACAAAGCCTGCCCAAAAAAAACCATGGATCGCCATAGGTCAGAGACAAAAGCGCAACACAACAAAATAAAATGGCCTCCCTTACCTAAAATAGCAAAATCAAGGTTTGCTTTTTTGGAATTGATATATCTTGGGATTATTGTAACTTGGAAATGAAGGCACCCAAAACAAAATGGAGTCTCTTACCTAAAAGAGGAAAACCAGTTTGCTTTTGGGAATTTATATATTTTGAGAGTATTGTAAGTTGGAAACGAAAGCACACAGCAAAAAAACAAAATGGTGTCCGTTACCTAAAATAGCAAAACTCTCTTCCATACCAGCATTCTCTGAAGATGCCAAAGCCACAGATGCTGCTGGCGAAACGTCAGGAATAAAGAACCGGGCCACAGAGCCCACAAAAACCCCACAAAAAACTAGCAAAACCAAGGTTTGCTTTGGGGAATTTATATATTTTGGGGAATATTATAAGTCAGAAATGAAGACACACAACAGCAAAATAAAATGGTGTCCCTTGTTTAAAACAGGGAAAATTAAGGTTGGCTTTTTGGGATTTATATTATTTGAGGGGATATTTTCAAGCTGTATATGGTTGAATCTGTGGATTGAAAAAGCCATGGATGGCAGAGGGCCTTCTTTATGCATGGCCTGAAGACAATTTTATGCAATATATATATATATATATATATATATATATATAATTTAATAATTTTGGGAACGAAACAAGGTTTGTGTGCATTGAACACTCTGAAAACAAGGGTGCCACTGTCTCCCAGGGGAAACATGTTTTGGTTTTTGGAGTGTTTAGGAATTCTGGATAAAGGAAGGAAGTCTGTATTTTAATAATAATAATAATAATGATAATAATAATAATAATAATAATTTATTTTTCTCCTCCATTTGTCAATAACCCCCTTAAGACCTCGCTAAGTCTGAACTATGATCTGTTGCAAGAACAGGAAAAGGAGGAGGCTATTTGCAGAAGAGAAAGAAGGTACAGTACAACAGTATTGGAATGAGGGCCGGAAGTGCGCAACAACATCCGGGCTTTCTCTGCGCTTTGCATTCTGGGAAGTGTAGATTCTTTCTCATTACAGCCCAGAAGCTGTATTAACCCTTTAGGGTCACAAGAGCCTCTCCTTCAGGAGGAATTTAAGGTGGTACTTGTGAAGAAATAGTGCAGCTGTTTACTTTAAGTGCCACAGCCCCATCCTACAGAAATCCTAGGATTTGCATCAGCAATCCTTGCCAGAGAGGGCTGCAAACCCTGTGAAACTATAAATCCCAGCATCCTTAGTGAAACTACAAATCCCAGGGTTCCATAGAATGGAGCTGCTCAGCTGCAGCACTTAAACATGGTGTCAAACTTGCACTATTTCTACAGTTTACTAGATGCACCCAAAGAGAAAAAAAATAAGCAAAATGGAGGGGCATGAAGGAGAAAGAGGGGAAGGTTTAAGGAATGCAGGGGATCCTGGGATTTGTTGTGGCCCCAGGGCTTTCTGACAGAGAAGGCTAAATCTCCCACAAAAACTACAAATCCCAGGATTCCATAGCATACATGCAGTCATGACAGTTAAAGGTTTTCAATAAGGCCAAAGAGAATGGAAATGAGCTCTCTGACAAAGAAGGCCAAATATCTCACCAAACTACAAATACTAGAATTCCATAGCATGGAGCCATGGCAATTAAAGAGGCATAAAACTGCACTATTACACAAACACACACACACACACATTTTATACATATATCGTGTATTATATATATATATATATATATATATATATATATATATACATATACACACACACACACACACAAAAATGTGTAAATCTACAGCGCTATATAAATACAGTATAATAATAATAATAATAATAAACCTGGCTTTGTGTTTATGTGTGTGTGTGGGTCCATGTTGTTGTGTTTCTGAGCTGACACTATCACAGTGTTTTCTTAGCAAAATTTATTCGGAGAGGTTTTTTGCCACGGCCATCCTCTGAGGCTGAGAGAATGTGACCTGCCTCTTGTTGTTTTTATTGTGTGCCTCCAAGTCATTTCTGAGGGAGTGTGACTAGTTATTGTGTTATTATGCCTCCAAGTCATTTCTGAGAGAGTGCTATTAGCCCAGTGTTGTTATTGTGTGCTGTCATGACATTGCCAACTTATGGACACACTGAGGTTACACTATCACAACCTTTCCTCAAGGAAATTTATTCAGAGGAGGTTGCCATGGCCATCCTCTTGAGGCTGAGAGAGTGTGACCTGCGCCATATTGTTTTTAATTGTGTGTCTCCAAGTAATTCCTGAGGGGGCTGTGACTGTCCCAATGTTGTTGTTGTGTGCCTTTGAGTCACTTCCAACTTATGGCCTGAGGTAACAGTTATCACAACCTTCCAGGGACGAAACTGATTCAGAGAGGAATTATGGGTTGGACTTTGAGGCTGCAATCATGGCGGGTTTCCCTTAAGAGCCCCCTCCTTCCCCTTTTCTCTCAGAACTACATCCCCCAGCAGCCTTTGCGGCGGAGTTATGTAAGTTAGTTTCTCCGTGTACGAAGAAGAAGAAGAAGAAGAGGTCAGGCGAGGAGGGAGGTATTAAAAAGAGAGAGAGAGAGAGAAAGAGGGAAAGAAAGAGAGGAGGAGGGAAAACGGGGGAGGAGAGAGAGAGAGAGAGAGAGAGAGAGAGAGAAGGGCGAGGAAAAGAGTCGGAGGGCAAAAATTAGCGCAACGGAAACGGAGCCGCAAGAGCGTCGGGAGGCGTCGCCTGAGGCCTAGGCCGCGGCCTGCTGTTGGTTCGGGCTCCTTCGGTCCCGCTCTTGTCGCGCGTCATTCGCGCGCCGGGGCCTCGTCCGCACCAGGATGTCGTCCTCCTCGTCGTCGTCCTCGTCGTCGTCCTCGCTGCCTCCGTCTCGGCGTCAGTGGTGCTACCTGTGCGACCTGCCGAAGATGCCCTGGGCCATGATCTGGGACTTCAGCGAAGCCGTCTGCCGCGGCTGCGTCAACTTCGAAGGCGCCGACCGCATCGAGTTCCTGATCGAGACGGCGCGGCAGCTGAAGAGGAACCACGTCCTGCAGGAGGGCCGCTCCCCGGGGCCCCCGGGGGCCAAGCACGGCAAGGATGGCGCCGGAGGAGGAGCAGCGGGGGTGCCCTTGGAGAGATACGAGCGGGGCTGCGGAGGAGGACGCCTCTCCGGGGCCGAGTACGCCCTCAGCCCCCGCCTGCCCAACGGACTGGCCCGAGGAGGCGGAGAGGAAGGGGAAGGCAGCCGGCAGAGCCCCACGGCCAGGAGGGCACTGCTAGGCCCGGTGGTGCCCCCCAGCCTGGTCCCGCAGGGGCTCCTGGGGGCGCCCCAAGGGCTGCTGGCGGCCGTCTCCGGCCTGGGCCCCCCCTCGCGCCCGGGGGCCTCCCTGGCAATGGCCTCCCCCATGTTGGCCGAACTGGCCAAGCCCTCGCGCCTGGCCTACGGAGACTACGAGAAGGAGAAGCAGCGCAACAGCGAGTGCCTGGCGGAGCTGAACGAAGCCATGCGCGGCCGGGCGGAAGAGTGGCACGGGAAGCCCAAGGCGGTGCGGGAGCGCCTGCTGGCCCTCTACGGCTGCGCCCCCTTCAACGTGCGCTTCAAGAAGGACCACGCGCTGGTCGGCAGGATCTTCGCCTTCGACGCCGCGCCCCGGCCCAGCTACGAGTACGAGCTCAAGCTCTTCACGGAGTACCCCTGCGGCTCCGGCAGCGTCTACGCCGGTGTCTTAGGGGTGGCCAAGCAGATGTTCCAGGACTGCCTCAAGGAGCCCGGCAAAGTCATCTCCTCGGGTTACAAGTACCTGGAGTATGAGAAGTGCCACGGGTCCAATGAGTGGCGCCTCCTCGGGGAGCTCTTCACAGAGAATGTGCGCTTCTTCAGAGAGCCCCCGGCTCCGGAGGCCCTGCCTCAGCAGTACCTCGACAGCAACTGCGCCATGCCCCCCAGCCTCCTCCTCAGGGCCGTGCCGCCTTCCCGGGCCGTCATGCGAAGGCGTAAGGCCTCCCCCGAGCCGGAAGGGGAGCTGTCCGGCAAGCTGACCGGAGAAGAGCAACAGCAGAGGCAGCACTGGTTGACCCAAGGGTCCGGCGGCGGCATCTACCCGTCCAGCATGGCTCACTTGCCAACATCCGCAGGCCAAGGCCCCTTGCCGGAGGGCTCCTTACGAAACGACCCTTCGCCCATCACGGCTCTGAAGAACGTGGCTGACACCCTGGGGAAGGAGGTCAACCCGGTCCACTCCACCACCACCCGGCAAAACAGCGCCAGTCCGGCCTCTCCAGCTGCTTCAGGCCAACACCGCCTGGTGCCCCGCAACGGGGAGCCGGGCCAAGCGACCACCACCTCCTCTTCCTCCTCCTCTTCCTCTTCCTCTTCCTCCGGAGCCCACTCTTCCGGAGGAGTCGAGCCCAGCGGCACTCAGAGTGCCCCAGATTCGTCGGGAGGTGCCAGCAGCGCCCCTCTGTGCTGCACCATTTGCCACGAGCGCCTGGAAGATACCCACTTCGTCCAGTGCCCTTCTGTGCCCGGGCACAAGTTCTGTTTCCCTTGCTCCCGGGATTTCATTAAAGCCCAAGGAGCAGCCGGAGAGGTTTATTGTCCCAGCGGGGAGAAATGCCCCTTGGTTGGATCCAACGTCCCCTGGGCCTTTATGCAGGGCGAAATCGCCACCATCTTAGCTGGAGACGTGAAAGTAAAAAAGGAGCGTGACCTGTGAGAAAAGGGAGCACGGCCAGCATACGGGACATTGTGCCAGGGGGTGCCCGCCTGCCCCGCACACCCCCAACTCGCCCGCCCGCCCTCTCCCATCCACTGTGGCAGTGACTGGAATTAGTAACTTATTCCCCACCCGCAAGCACCCTTGCTTTAACCCACTGTGGACTGGGGTATTGTATATAAATCTATTTTTTAAATAATATTTCCATAGCAAGCTGATATATGAAGCCACATCTATGTTTAACCTACTATGGGAGGGGAGGGGGCAATCATCTGTGCTGTTCTGTAAGGTCTTGGGAAGGGAGGATTCATAAAGGTGGAGAGACCTTGGGCGCATTCACACTTACCTTTTCATCGCGGGGAGATCCAGATCTCTGTAATGAAATACGAGGTCGCCGTTCCCACTCTGATTTAAATGCCCAGATTTCTCTATGGCAGTTAAACCCAGTTTGGCGGTTCCCACTTGCACCTGATCATTTCCAAATGGAGGTGCCTCCATTTTCAGAAGCGATCCAGTAGCACATTCTCACGACCGAAGAGCCGGATTGTTGTGGCACCAAGAAAAACACATGGTAAGTGACCCGATGCAAAATGCACCGGGTTAAGTGGGTTTTTTTCATGCTCCCCCCTAAACTGCACCAAGTGCAGCTGGGGCAAGTGTGAATGCCACGCAAATAACCCGGTTTGCACACCGGGTTATTTAATAGTGCAAATGCGCCCAAAGAAAAACCAGGAGAGTTACAAAATATGTTCTTTAGGCATAGGGGCAGCTGTTTATCAAAGTATCCCACTCACGTCAAGCTCATGCTATCCCCAAACCAAACCCCGCTTCCTGTCCTATCTGTATGCGTCCTTCCACCTTTGCAGGTGCCCTTTCATTCTGGGTGCAGCAGTCCTTTTGTCTGTTCCTTCCCGAACCAATCTAATCCAGAAGCCCTCCTCACCTTGCACCCTGAGATACTCCGTTCCTACCAATGTTTCCAACCTACCCCTCCCTAAACATTGTGTGTGCGTGTGTGTACATGAGACAGTCCTAAATCTGTGCAGCGTGTGTGTGTGTGTGTATGTGTGTATATATATATATATATATATATATATATATATATATATATATATATACACACACACACAAATCCAGAGTTCTGTACTAGCCAGTTTCGATTCTCTTTTATTCTGAGCAGGAGCGAAAAGGAAGACAAGTTGGGTGGGAATCGTTTTTGGTGGTTCTGGAAAATTACGGATGCGCAGGAGAGAGACGATGGAAAAAGTGCCTCTTGTGTAGAGTTTTATGTTGGAGGGAGAAGGCGGGTGTTCCCCCGCCGTACCAAAAGACTTAAGCATGCACACCAAAAACAGAAGAAAATGAAAGAAAATCACCTTTTCGGTGGAATCTGAACAGCGGCATTTTCGGGAGAACAAGCCGTTTTCAACTTCTGGCTTTCCATGTGCTGGCCTTCAGCTCCCAGAACCCCTGGCTGTCATCCATGTCGGTTGGGGTTTCTAGGAGCTGATGTCTGGCAACATCTAAACAGCCAAAGGTTGAGAACCATGGCAAGCAAAGGCCAGTTCTTCATCACCTGGGACAGTTCCCTAAATTGGGCATCAAGGGGAAAGATAACAGAGGGTTTGTATTTTAATCCCTATCCCCAAGCAAAATGAAAACATGGCAGTGGTTGGGAGGGAGGTGGGGATGGGATCCTCTCCATAAATCAATGCCCATTTCCAAACAAAGGGGTTTTAATTGGGGAGGTGTACTTAAATTAAGAGGGCGGTCATTGCAAAGTGGTTGGGCAAGGCAGAGAGATTTCAGAGGCAGACACATATAAAAGTTAGACTTGTGTGGTTCTCAAACAATGTTAATGCATTAGCAGATGGCTCTGTATTTTTTTAATGTTGCTATCTGGTCAAGGCAAAGAGAGAAGGAGAATTGGGGTTGCATTCCCACATTTAAGACTGTGGGGGAAAGAGAGAGAGAGAGAGAAAGAGAATGTTAAATTTGTTTTTGTATTTCTTTTACTTGTTTCTGTCAATAAACTTGATTATCTTTTTTTCCATTTATTATTATGCTGTGCATAGTATTTTGCTTGTGGCAATGAAATCTCTCAGCACTCACTGGGTTAGGCAACTAACTTATTTCCTTTCAGGAGCCATTGTATGCGTCCATCCCTTCTGTTTTATTCTCACAACAATCGTGTGAGGTATAGGACAAGAGGCAGTGATAGGCAAGCATCGCCCAACAAAGTTTGTGGCTGGAAGGAGATTTCCAAGTGTGCTTTCTCCCATGTAGCAGCTCTGGTGTTCTCTGGCAGTTCATAAATAGTCTAGCTTCCTTGACAACCGAAGTCTCCGAAGGTTTGTAGGCCAGTTCCTATTAAGAAGGGGAAAGCCGTCAAGTTGAGATGAAGTTACACGGAAGAGGGACATCTATCTGTCTGTCTCCAGCTTCTGTTGTTGCTGAAGCATTGGTGATTTAACAAGGAAGGCTGTATAACTTATTTTACCTGATAGCCTTGTTTAATAATCTGAAGGGGTGTCTTATTTAGGACAAAGCAAGCTTGTTTTCTGCTGCTCCAGAGAATTGGACCCGGAACAATGGATTCAACCTACAGGAAAAGAGATTCCACTTCAACATCAGGAAGAACTGACAGTAAGAGCTATTCAACACTTCCTCAGAGAGTGGTGGAGTCTCCTTCTTTGGCTGTTTTTAAACAGATGCTGGATGGACATTGGTTGCAGGTACTTTGATAGTGAGTTCCTGCATGGCAGAGGGTCGGACTGGTGGCGCCTGTGGTCTCTTCCAACTCTGTGCTTCTATGGGTCGACCTTATGACCATGCAAACCTCATGATTTCAGCATCAAGAAAGGCTTGCTTTAACTTTTTCCTCAGCAATATCGCCTTCTTTGAGTTGCTGCCATCTTGCTTACTGGATTGCAAACCACTAAAAACCATCCGATTTAGGGTTCCTTTATGTATGTGTCCACCATCATCTGGGTCAGATCAAGTGGTGGGCAAACAAGGAGGCCACAACTGTAAAAAGGAAGAACACTCTGGTTTTAGAAAGCTCTGATCCCAGGGCCACCTGCTGGGATATGGGCCGCTTGCCATACCTGGATGCCAACCCTGGTCATAGGGATTTTACTGTCAGTTGCGATTAGAGGTGAAGATTTCAGGATTCAGCCAGGGCTTATGAAGAAGTGGCCCTACATGGAGCATGCTGAAAAGATCTCCAGAAAACGCCATTATTTTATAATATTTTAATAGTCTCTGTGGAAGAGTTGGGTCTTTAGCATTCGAGATGCCTGACTCTGTACTTTGTGTTGCTTTGGTATCGTAAATAAGTTGTCTCTGAGACCCTGAATTAGTTCAGAAGGGTTTAAATGCGGAGGAGCATTATGTGGAGGAATATCCTGTACACCAAAACTGGAAAAATAACACAACCACAGCATCCTTGGGAATACTGCTCTGGTAACAGTGCCCAGTTATTGCTGACCTAAAGTGCCAATGAACTTGTGAAAGGGGCATGCTCCCAGGAGACATGTCTGCAACACAACATCCACAGAATAGAAGACTTAGGGAAAGTGTAGTAGCACCTTTGGTGCAATCCATGCCAGTGGTGCCACCTGTCCTCAGGCCTCCCAAAGAAGCAGCATGCATTTTGCGTGACAAGAAAAAGGATGTCTTTAGGCCTAGTCTGGCAGGCCAGAATTAAGCCCTATGACTATGAGGAAACAGGTTGAGGGAACAGACAGGTTTAGCTCAGTTAGGAAAAAAGATGGCGACATGGTCGCTATCTTTAAATATCAGGAGGCTGTCATGTAAAAAGATGGAGTAAAGCTTCTTTCTTTCCTGCTGCTTTAGAAGCTATGACCCAAACCAATGGATTCAAATTACAAGAAAGATTATTTTCAAGCTGTGGATGCTTAACAGATAAACAACATCACTTAAAACACATCAATTAAAATGCATATCATTTTAAAAAGGACAAATGAGGTATACACCTATTAAAACAACCCACATTTAAAATCCATCGTTTAAAATTCACATTTTACAACTGAACCCATGGATGCAGAATATGGATAAATGACTGTATGTTAATACAGCGCAAGATGAAGGGGTTTTCCTGGCACAGCTCCTCTGTCTTTGTCAGCCATACAATGTGGATATTCAATGGAAAGGTCTTTCATAACAAAAATGGAAGAACACCATATTGTACCCTCCGACATTCCTGCCTCATTGTTCTTCAGCTTCTTTTAACATTTCCAGATTTCCTTCTCCTCCTCCCACTTTCCCTGTTTCACTTCTGCTTACTTCAGTTGATGCAAACTGAATTCAAAAGGCAAAAGTAGTTTTATAGTCCAATAACACAGGAGGGAAGTGAGGAGAGAAGGGGCAAAATCTTCCTCTTCCCAGTTGGCTCAGGCAAAAGCAAACTGCTGCAGCATCTTCTAGCTCTTCTGCTTTGTGAACAACTTTTGCCACCTAGGACCACACTGATGTTGCTTGGCCACATGCGTCCTGGTTTTCATCTATGAAATGTTGAAGGATGCTATATGCCAGCTCCTTTTTATGGGGAATATGGAGAGAAAATAGAGGGATGCATGTGGCCAGAGGTGGAAGCACATCTATGAAGGGCATAGAGCAGTCAGCGCATGCACTTATTGAGGGGCTTATTGAGGTAGACTACACTGTGTTCCCCTTGACACACAAAAAAGGGGAGAGGTTACAAATGACCATGCAGCCCCCATCCTGATGCTTTCCTTGCAGTCTTATCCTGAGGTTGGCAGAAGCCGGATCGCATCAAGGTGTGGGAAAGGTGTGCACCACTCCCTAACACACAAAGACACAACACCTGCGGAAACCTCAGAGCTTTTGTTGCCCAGCATCCGGGAGTGACAAGATCCTGAAAAGAGACAGGTGAGGTTGCCAGAAGGCCAATGACTGCCATGGCCAGGGACTCTAGAGACAGCAGAGTGTCTTAGTTTGCTGCGTTAACTCCATCCACATTTCTTATAAGAAACAATCTCAGTTGTTTTTCATTCTGAGTTGGGCTGCTTCCACTCCAAATCTAGATAGCTTAACCAGGACCAATTTAATAGAACTAGGCAGCAAAGAAATAACTCTCTCCTTGTCATTAAGGTTAGTTACAGGCTCAATGCTACGGAATTATGGGATTTGTAGTTCTGTTAGACGTTTAGCTGTCTCTGTCAGCTCTGGTCCCACAACAAACTACACATTCCAGGGTCCCATACATTGAACCATTGCAGTTAAAGCTGTGTCAAAAAGAACCAAAATGCAGTCAACCAAGCATGACAAAGATTGGCTTTAAATTTGTTGGTGGTGGTGGTGGGTTTTTTCAAGTCATTTCTGACCTACGGCAACCTTCTCATAGGCCCTGCATTATTAGTACAGTACACAACAACAACACATTAAACCTAGATCTCCAGGGGACCAGGGTTCAAATCCTGACTCAGCCATGGGAACCCACTGGGTGACCTTTGCCAAGTTGCGCACTCTCAGGCTCAGAGGAAAGCCATGAACTTATGAGAAGGTTTCCTATCCATGGAAACCTAGGAGGAGGTGACTAAGTCAGAATTGACTTGAAAACACCCAACAACACCAAATTTAAAGCCAAACTGTGATACTTAAATGCATTTTGGTTCTCTTTTTTGCATTATGGTTCTTTTTTTAGTTCTGTGGTTGCATGCTGCGGTTATGGATTGTCATAAAGAAAAGTTTCTTAAAAGCCCCAACAAACTGTGCACCTGCCAGAGAGGAGAAGGAGAGAAGTTTCTGGATGGCCCTTGTGGTCTATTCTATGCTTCTTTAGTGATGCACCATTGGGCAGGCCATGCTCTGCCTTGTCGGACGGCTCCCTTCCACCAGATGGCAGAGGTAACCTGGCCTTCCTCTGCATGCCATGAAGCTCACCTAGGCCAAATAGGCTTTTTTAAAGCATTGCCAACCAGCGGGCGGAGTATTGGGAAGCGTCTAGCTTTATAAAGACTTGGTTCTGTCTTCCAGAGGGCCAGCCCTTCCTATAGACTGGGAGACCAAGCTGTGTGGACACCCAGCGGGTTCCTGTCCCTATTGCGCAGAAGCCGTCCCAAGCTAGGAAAAGCCCATCGCAAAACCGTTTTCCCTTCCCCAAGAGGCACAGCAGACTCGGTGTCCCAATATTGGATGGATCGTCCCGTTTCATTTGACGCCATGGAAGCCTGTTGACTCTCCTTGGCTTCTAGGGAAAGTCGCTGCTCTCCACCGGCGGCAAGCCCACTTCAAGACGGGTTCAATTCAGCGCTGGACTCAAAACCGTTGCTCATTTTGGTGGGTTGAGTTGAACTGATGTGCTGGAAAGAACACATCATTTTTTAAAAAGAAGACGAACGACCCGAAATAAAAGTGATTCCAGGATATTTTTTTAATAAAATAAATACGTAAATACAATATTATTTTATTTTCCCCATTAACTCGGCGGGATTTTGGAATGCTGGGCTCCGTCAAAATGGAATCGCACGACATCTCAGAATGGACCTCGTACTACAACGAACCCACAGAGGTGAGTCCCATTGAAACCTTTCTGGAATACCTACCATTTTTAAATGAATAGCTATCAGGTTGAAAGCAGCAGCAGCAGCAGCAATGGTTGGATGGAGGGGCGCTTGCGTTTCATTTCTTTTGGGGGGTATGTGATATAGCCAAAACAATATCACAAACACTTAGGAAACTCAGATGTCCCTGCAATAGCCATGGGGCAGGAACGTGTGCTCTGGGGTTAGCTCTGGTGTGTAGCTTCTTTCACTTTAAAACACAACTCAGTCCGTTGTTATAAAGAACAGCCGTGGCCAAGTACACATGGCTTAAAAACTAGAAGGAAAACAAGATGTATGTGTAAATCTGTTAGGACTCATAGTAGCCCTTCAAAACCTGAGAGTTACCTTTAGTATTCTGTATAAGTCTCTCCTTGCTCCAAGATCTTTCCCAACCATGGCTGGTGAGATGTTTCTAGGAAGACAACCAGGCCACAAAAAAGGGAGGAATGTCCAAAATCCTTTCTTCCCCTCAGCATCTGGTATTTGGTTTCACACTCATGGCTATTATCTCTATCGGTTCCACTCAGTTCTCATACCCAGAGCTTGGAAAAGTTACTTTTGGGGGATGGCAGCTCCCTGAATATGGCCACAGTGGCCGGGGTTTCTAGGAGCCGTAATCCAAAAAACACCATTTCCTCAAGCTCTGCTTGTGGCTGGTGGTGAAATGTTCCCTGTTCTGTCTTCACCCAAATCATTTTCAATATCCTGCTGAAACCACCCTACACAACCCTTTTTAAAAAATGCAACACAATGCATCAAAATATCACAGGAGGCCATAGCATCCTAGTATTTTGCATTTTAATATATTACAGCCTACCTTTCCCCAACCTGGTGCCTTCCAGATATTTGGGACTATAGTTTCCATCACCCCCAGCTGACAAAGTCACTCAAAGTGGCCAGATCAGGAAAGCCCCATTACACAGATTATGCCCACATTTCCAAAACCCAGTGGCCACCAGCATTGCGTTAAGTATACACAGTTTGCCCACTTCATGGGAGTGGCAGAGTCCCAGATGCTAAGCAAGAAGAGTATTCAAATCCTGGTGCTGCAGTTACTTCTTCGTAGCTCCTTCATCATAGTCACCTCTCCTACAGATTGGAAAAATTATTACCCATTCCATTTTAATCTCTCCCCATTTCTGCATGACTGTTGCAACTTTAAAAATTGTGATCACTGACACTTCCATTAGTAAAGATACTATCCTCTGTTTCTGGGTAGGGCAGGTTAAATTGAATTATTTATTCTATTGCCAAACATACCAGACATACAGCCATATTATAGCCAGCCCTCCCTATCCATCGATTCTGCATCAACGGATTCAACCTTCCGTAGCTTGAAAATATCCCCCTTCCCACAAAAAACCCAAAAAAGCAAACCCTGGTTTTGCCATTATATATAAGGGACACCATTTTACTACCCTGTTGCATATAATGGGACTTGAGTATTCATAGATTTTGATATCCATGGGGAGTCCTGGAACCAAACTCCAGTAGATCCCAAGGGCCCACTGTATTTTGTGGCTCAGCCACTTGGCTCAGATCAGGATTAAGGTAAATTGTTGGTTCATAACGCCAATTTCCAAAATGGCTGTGCAAGCAGACATTATGGACACACAAGAAGGCTCGGGGTTGCCCTCATGCCAGGGATTGCCAGCTGGGGAATTCAGAATGTTATAGTCAGAAAGTGATATTTTCCAATCCATTAATGGCAGTTCAGTTGTCTTTTGCTGGAAACATGTTTGGTGGGGTGCGATACAGAATACCGTGGGCCCTTGGTATCCGCTGGGGTTTGGTTCCAGGACCCCTGTGGATACCAAAATTTGTGAATGCTCAAGTCCTATTATACACAATGGCATAATAAAACGGTTTCCCTTATATAAAATAGCAAAATCATATTTTGCTTTTTGTAATTTACATAGTTTTGAAATATTTTCAAGCCGTGGATCATTGAATCCATGGATATAGAATTTGTGGATATGGAGGACTGGCTGCACTAGCCTTTTTAAAGGATGTTTTCCATGTTCCAAACTAACTACTGTGTGAAGCCTTCTGCCATCTGAGAATGTGCCTTTTGCACAACAGGCCCAAAATATAGTCCATCTATCTCTTTTGCTTAGTCCTTTGACACTCTTGGGAAGAAACACATAGCAAGGAGTGGTCTTCAGATTGCTGCAAACACATCTATTCTGGTGATAATCTTTCCACACATAAGTGACTCAGGCACAACTCTCTAAAACAAGACTGAAGCTGCCTAGGAGTAAGCCCCTCTGAATTCAAGGTAACTTCCTTCTTAGCAGACATTGGATCCCACTCTAAAACTGTGACTCTGGGCCACTTTAAAAACCTAACTGAAGGCAATGGAAATGAATCCCGTGTCAATGTAAATCATTGTTTCTCTCCTGGCATCTCCCAAATACTAAAAATCAAGACCACCCCAGCAATGGCAAGAAGTATAGGATTGTGCAGTAACTGAAATGTGGAACTCTCCCATGAAAGGTGTGTTAAGTTTTGTGCTTTTCGAACAGATTAGATAAAAACCAGTAAGCCGGGGCAGATAACAGCTTAGCGCCACTAAGAGCTTAAAATGGAGGGGGGGACAACAACCGTGGCCTCCGAAAGCCAGATGACACCCATCTCATTGCATTGTCCTTTTTTGTGAGTCACTCCCAAGGTGTCATAAAATAAAATGTGAACCCAGATGGATAGTTTTTGGTCTTGAGCTGTGCAAAGGGTCCCACATTCAGTGTGGGTTTTTCAATTCCGAGTGGCCAATGTTAAATATTTCATTTAAATTTTTTTGAAGCGGGTTCCAACATGACCTCTTCTATATGCATAAATTGTTAGGGAAAGGCATCTTAGTAATGTCAAAGAAGGGATTGAATTTTCAGAGAGGATCACGGGCCACAGGTTCCCACATCACTAAAGCATCTCCATCTGTGCAAGGCGCCCAGCTCTCATTCCAGCTTCACCTTTGGGCAAACCTTTCTTCCCAATATTCTGGGGAAAGGAGGTGATTCCCTTTGCAAACAAGAGGCTGCGAAGGGGTGGTCCATGCAACCATCTACGTCATTTAATCTCTGGTTGCTTGATGACTCTTATTTATTTAGAGAGGTCTCTCATGCTTTCCCAAAACATACTCCAAACAGTTAGCAAGAACACAGCAGCAAGAACCCCATCACCTTCATTTCATTTTATCGGAAGCACTTGTCAGTCGCTTTCCTGCCCACCAAGGCCCTCCAAAGCAATGTGTGATTAAATCCTTAAAGAACCTTTTTCAACACCCAATTTTTAAAAGTAAGAGGTTGGAAAGGATACAGATAATGAATCCAACATGTTCCTAGGCATGGCCTCTTTCACAGACACTTTGGTCCCGGAGGCAGAAATAACATGGAAAAAATATGGATGGTTTCCTTAACCACAAAAGGGACTAAAGCAGTTGAACGTCTTTCAGCAAACTTTTTATTCCAAACTAAAAATACGCACATGCGAAATGAAACCACCGGGTCAGGTAAGCCTTGAGTAAGGAAAAACATTTTGGACCTTCCAGAGTCAACTTGAAGGTTTCTTCCAAATGATGATGATGATGATGATGATGATGTATCCAGGGATTACTTTTTCTTTCGCCAGCTTCCACATTTCTTATGATTGCCATTGTGGTCGCTAAATGTATAGATCTGTGCATGACGGAGGAAGCTGGTGAGGCAGAATTATCCGCTCCAAACTTTTCTAAACTGATAACAATTAGCACAGGAGAGAAAAATGTGGATCTATCTATCTATCTATCTATCTATCTATCCTATCTATTGCCTTTGTTTATCACCTCTCAACCCACCAGGATCCCTGAGGAATACATGCAATGGATAATAACATGCAAAACAGTAAACACATGACTAAAACATATTTAAAAACAAACCAAAACCTCCCCCTTTTAGTTGTAAAACCAGAGATATTTTTTAAAAGCCAAAAACAGCCAGAGAAGCCATTTGTAATGTTAACTATCCTAATTTTAAGGATGAAAGGCCAATTGAAGTAACACCGTTTTAGCTGTCCGACAGAAATTCACGAGGACTGGAGCCAGTCTGACCTCCTTTTGGCACGAAAATCCAGAGTCAGGGTGCTGTTACTGCCCCGTCCTACTAGCTTTATTGCAATTTCAGACTAGGTCAAGGGTTTAACACTAGATTAAATTAAATTGAATCAAAGAACATGGAGCATTGCTGCCAATAAAGAAGCACATCATGCTAGAACTGTGTATAATTCCTAGGATGCCCTAGCACTGAGCCAGGGCAGGTACAGCGGTCTCAAACTGGATTATTTCCGCAGTGTGTTTTGGACCTCACTCCCAATTCATCCTCTGTTGTCACAATTGTTCAGCTCCTTTTAAAATGTCCTGGTTTTGCTCTCCTCCTCACTCTTTCCCCTGCTTTGTCCTTTGCTTCGTTCAGTTGCTGCAAATGGAGTTCAAAGTGGAAAAGCGGTTTGCATTCAGTTAAGCCAGAAGAGAAGATAGAACCTGGCCCTTTCCAAGAGGCTCAGGCCAAAGCAAACTGCTGCAGCCTACCCTAGCTGGTCTATCCTTCTTTAACAACCTTTGCCATCTTGACCAGACAGACTCTAATGCTGAAGTTGAAGGCTTTCATGGCCAGCATCCATAGTTTCTTGTGGGTATTTCAGGCTACGAGGCCATGTTCTAGAAGAGTTTACTCCTGATGTTTCTCTGAAGATGCCAGACACAGATGCCGGCGAAACGTCAGGAATAAACTCTTCTAGAACATGGCCACATAGCCTGAAAAACCCACAAAAAACTATAGACTATGCTGCTTGGCTGCATATGTCATGATTTTCATCTGCAAAATGTTGCAGGATATGGGTGGGACTTGGAACCCAACACAAATTGGAGTCAATATAGCTAATGGCCAAGTTGACTACAATGGAAGTATGTACAATGGAAGTATGTACAATTGGCATGGGTCTTATCATAGACTAGGTGGGTAAACCAATGGGCCCCTGTTTTAAGTATATCCCCGATATATCTGCCTTAAATGGATTCCCCCCCAAAGCTTTCCAAAGCTAGAAACCTACTCTTAGGCATCATCACCCAAGAAGTCTGCAGTTGGTCAACATGTATTGATCTCTATAACCAATTTGCACTGAAAGGATCCAGGACTGAAGGAAGAGGAAGCAATAAGGGAAGTGACATTTGGGGCAATTGTTTCACTCATTCGTTTCTTTTCATTTGGCGCTACAGATAAATTAATCCAGATTGGATCACACCCAGCAATGGCAGATTGCACAACAGCCATCTATCTCCCTTGGTCAGATTTCCAGAGGGGTGGCTATATTTTGCAGCAAAAATAGCAATGTCTTTCTTCCAACCCTCTCCTCCAGTTTTGATGCCAATATTTATCATGGAGAGAGGGTTTGCCCTTGCGTTCCTCTGAGGCAGAAAGAGTGGGATCTGCCTAAAATCATTCCAGGGGTTTTCCTGGCTGAGCTGCAATTCAGACCCTGGTCTCAAACCTCAGCACCATCTGCCTCAACATCTTATGGCACATTAAAAGGCTAATAATAAAATATATTCATCTTTAGGACTGCATCCGCACTGCAGAAATAATCCGTCTTGATACCGCTTTAAGTGCCATGGCTCAATACTAGGGAATTCTAAAAACTGTAGTTTGCCGAGGCACCAGAACCCCATGAAAACCAAAGGGAGGCTTGCCTATCGTGTCCGTATTGATCAGGATTCCAGCCAAAATGTACTGATCAAACTGATTTTATACTAGCAGACTTGCAAACAATGGACTGAATTCAGGCTGTTAGCCATTGCAGCGGTGAGAGCCGCCCCTCCTGCAGATTAATACATGTTTATTGTATTGCTGAAGATTTTACGATTGGGCCAGTCTCTGAGTCACTTGAAAGATCTGGATTAATAAATAACTTTGGTGTGGCTCCAAACAAACATCGGTTTCATTCCGGTTGGTGAGGAGTTCTGTATAAAAACCTAAAGCTTTCAAACTAGGTCATCCGTGGCTGTCATTTGTTAGAGAACAGATCAGTTTAAAAGGGTCTTCAGTCAGTAATAGATTTGTGTTCTTGAATAAAATAAAGGTCCTATCGTAAAAAAAGAGACTATGTTAAAGCTTAGTTTCTGATTCATGAACCCAAATTGGCTGCTAGTTAATTTATTTAATTAAAAATGTATCTTGTTATTGGCCACTCTTCAAGTCAGTTTTGACTGGTGCTGACCCTAAGGCAAATGTTTCACAGGGTTTTACTGGCAAGATTTATTCAGAGGAGGTTTGCCATTGCCTTACTCTGAGGATGAGAGACACTGAAAATGTCCAGCAATGTGTCATTTTCTCTTTTATGATGAACACCTCTGCTCTTATCTAGGGCATGAGAGAGAGCTCTCCATCTATGCATCATTCTTCTTCTTCTGGAATAAGGTTGCCCTTGGTTGCACTTCATCTGAGAGACCTCGAAATTCTGGATCCGATACCAGAATTTGGGGGGAGGTTGTGATGATGGGCCATCCCATTATCTGGGCAACACGGCTGAGAGCTAGATAGTCTTCCCTCCAGAAGGACAAAGGGATGCTTTGGGACTGGGAGGAGCTGGTCAAGACTTGACAAAGGTGTCCAGACTCCTAGCTACCCCTATGAACATCCAAGACATTGAATCCCATTGCTTTCTTAAATAGATTTGCAAAAGGAATAGCTAGACACGTCAGGCCTTTATGCTTATATTTGTGAATTCGGTTAAATATGATCTCTAGACCAGTAGCTTCCAACCTTTGGTCCTCCATTTGTTTTTGACTTCAGATCCCAGATACTCCAGCCAACTTGGCCAACAGTCAAGAATTATAGGATTATAGAATTATAGGAGCTGAAGTCCCAAACATCTGGAGGATGAAAGGCTGGAGACCACTGGTCTAGACTATTCTACAGCTTTAAACGATATAGTCGTGTTAGTCCCTAGAATCAGTACATAGAATCTTATAGCACAAGGTCTAGAAGATCTCTCTGTATTCTATAGCTTGTAACTTCTTCTAAGGATGCCTTCGGGAGGTACCTTTAATGCAAGAGATATTATTTTGTTGTGTAGATCACAGTTTAGAATCAGTCTCTCTTTACAGACTTCCACTCTTCCAAACTCTTCCACATACAGTACATGCTCAGTCTCATCTCATGCAATGGGGAGAAAAATCTCTGCAGAGACAGAAGTGGAAAGTGCAAGTGAATGCAAAGTAACTTCCCAATGAGTTTCTAGAAAGAGGGGATAAAAAGGGGTGTTGGCATCCCCTCTAGATGCCCTCAAGGGATCCCAATCCCAGAAGCAAGAGGCAGGGACCCGCAAGTGCATGAAAGGGCCCTTGGAGAAATTGTATTCCTAGCTGCTTACATAATGATGTAGCCAACAGAGGTTGGAAGTTGTGTTTTTCTTTGGACTGCAACTCTCAAAATCCCACTGTGCTGGAATTGCATTTCCAAAAAAGTGGAGTTGCACTGCCAAAAAATTAAAGCAGTTCTATAAGCCATGATGGTTGGCTCTCCCAGGTTTAAGGTTTCCTCCAAAGTAAGGGCCCTGGACTGACGTGCGAAAATACCTGCGTGATGAAAAGGTGTGCGGCTCACGCCCAGCATGACGAAGGCCTGAGTACGGGAAAATGCACTGAGCCTCAGATATGAGACTGTTTGATGGGCGCGACTAGGAAATGGGAATAATTTTGACAAAGGTGATTTCAGCATTCACATGCAATTTTTAAAAAGTTATGAATGCATGTGATCAGGGGTAAGCAATCTTTGGAGCCAATGCTCAAAAGGAATGGGGAGAGAGAAACACCATGAAATGGGGAAGGTGATATATTTTGGGGGAGGAAGTGCATCAAAAGAGGTGAGGTTGCAAGTTTAGGTTTAGTTTTTAAAGTCACTGCTTTTTAAAATAATGAATGTACAGAGCAGATCAGAACAAGGATGAGTTTTGTAGATGGCAGCTTGCTTCGTTGTTGTTGCTGTTGTTGTAGTTGTGTGCCTTCACATTGTTTCTGACTTTTGGGAACCCCAAGACAAACCTATCATGGAATTTCCTTGGCAAGAGTTGTTCAGAGGAGGTTTGCCATTGCCTTCCTCTGAGGCTGAGAGAGTGTGACTTGCCCACCTATTGGGTTTCACGGTCGAGTTGGGAATCGAACCCTGGTCTCCAGAGTCATAGTCCATCACTCAAACCACTATGCCATGCTGTCTCTCACACAGTTTGCTACATGAGGTAGTCATAAATCTCTGAGGCCTGAAGCCAGTTTTGATTCCCTGATCCCCTAGCCACTACAAATCCCAGAATAATAATAATAATAATAATAATAATTTTTATACCGCCCTTTGGCAAACCAATCCGGGCGGTTAACAACAGTAAAATATAAAATATGACAATTAAAACCACTTTATCCCTCCCCCCTTAACAACAAGGGACAACGTGCTTCCACGTATTGTACAGAAACCTATCCAACTGGCAGCCAGGAGTTGTAGTCCAGAAAAAATAATAATAGCTTGTCCAAACTTTGAACCTTGCAAGGAATAATAGCCAGGTATGGCACAGTGGTTTTAGTATTGGACTAAGACACTGGGAGACCAGGGTTTGAATCCCAGCTTGACCATGGGAAGCTATTGAGTGAACTGGGACAACTCACAATATCCTGATCTTATGGGAAAGACGGTGTAGATGATCTTATTATTATTATTATTATTATTATTATTATTATTATTATTACCCCAGCCTCAGAAGAAGGCAAAGGCAACAAATTTGGCCAAGAACACCTTGTGATCGGTTCTCCTTAGAGTCAGAAATACCAGTAAGTCAGAAATAACTTCAAGACACACAACAGCAATTCTATCATCTCTTTTGCTCAGCTTTCTTGACTATGCTTAGCTTTCTGGAAATGTATATATCTGACTTTAAAAAAGATAATCACAATTTATTCCAAACTAGTAGACATGTAAACCTGGGAAACGATTGCCAACTTTTTAAAAAGGCATTGCACCTGCACCTTTATACCAGCGACAGGTCAGACAGACATTCAATAGGGAAGGCTTTTCCCAGCCCAGAGCAAATATGGAAAAAGGGGTTTTCTGTGGCTGGGCTTTGATTTTTGTCAGCTCGCTGGAGCCGGGGAACATCTGGCAACCCTACGTGATCCAGGTCCTTCTGTGGGCTGGTCAAAAAGAAAAGGCCTATTGCGAGCCCGGGTCATGTTGACGTCTATGGCTCTGGTGAAAGACAACGGTCCTTTTCTCTGCCCCGGAGCAGTGGGCCAATCTGCCATCCCTTCCAGCCCCCAGACTTGCAGAATTGGCCCAAAATTTCCCATGCAAGGAAAATCAACTTAATTTTAGCACCTTCTGTGGTCTTCGTGGAATGGAGCAAACAGAAAACCTGCTGAGCAGGATATACAATTTGTCCAGGAACCAATGGGTGTCCATCAGAGGAAGGTGAGGACAGGATATGGGCGAAGGGCGGAACGGGCGGCGGTGGCCGAGGAGGAGGAGGAGGAGGCGGCATTATTTGGGCTCAGGTGGGATTCTGCACAACAGTGGCAGGATTTAATTCAAGCCAGGGTTCAGACAAAAGGGAGCTCCAGAATCGGTTTACGTTGCCAGAATTCATTCTTCGGATACTGACCACTTAACACATGCACCTTAAGAGTCTAGAAGCTGTGCCAAAGCTGCGCTCCAGTCCTTAAGATTGGAGCATGGCTTTGGTGCAGCTTCCGGCCTCTTAGGACGCATGCAGCATTTAAACAGCATACCTCCAAAGTGACCCGAAGCAGCCTTATTTTGGCCTGTCTGTTCGGGCGGGCCTAAAGTCCTATTAATACTTAGGGTTGCCAGATCAAGTTCCAAGGTTTTAAGGACTAGAACATGAGACCTAAGAATGACTGCTTGTGCCGTTACAAGGGACAGCTCCTCATGACACCAATAAGCATGATGCATTAAGCATCCACCATAGTGGCACAAAGTATGCCATTCAAAACACCAAGTAGAGCTCATGAGAAATGCACACACTTTGCAAGGAGCGCTTTTGCCTTGAGATTCTTCCCTTTGAGAACCGGAGAAGAAGGGTCAGGCCCTGAAATATATCAGGGATGGGGTTAGTGGGATTCATGGGCTGCTGTTTTTGGGTCCTGCCATAAGCATGCCCCAAGTTAGAAAAAGGTGTGCCCCTCCAAGTGCTTTTTAAGTAGGGATAATAATAATAATAATAATAATAATAATAATAATAATAATAATAATAATAATAATAATAATAATA
>NC_056530.1:21879092-21904534 GCF_019175285.1 Sceloporus undulatus
TCATCTGTATCTCCTCGAGGCAGAGTACAACACATTAAAATGCAAAACGCAATTAAAAAATAAAACACATAAAACCAGCAGTTAAAATACAATACTATGAAACCATTAAAATCTAAATCAGTTTTGCATTGAAACTAGTTGCAGCTTCCCCTCAAAGCTTCAAAACCAAATGGATTTTCAGTCATTTCTTGTCTGTTTGTTTGTTTGTTTGTTTGCATGTTTGGCTTGGTTTCCAGCCCAGGGAAATTGCCTCCCAGACCCTCCAAAATAGGTGTGATGAACACACGAGCTTTGGCCTAAATACTCAAAAGACACCAGATTGTGTCTGATCTTGGAAGCTAAGCAGGATCAGCTCTGGTTAGCACCTGGATAGGAGACCACCAATAAATACCAGGTGCTGTAGGCTAGATTGCAGAAAAAAGTCCTGGCTAACTCACCCTTGGGGATTCCTTGCCTAAGAAAATCCCATGAAATTCATGGGGCCGCCATAAGTCAACAGGCGACTTGAAGGTACACACATTTACACATACTTACACACGCCTTTGTGGCATGAAAAGAAAAAGCTACTGCCCCAGGAGATTTACAATACTGATTAAAACAACTGAGTAGAGAATAAGTAAGAGATGCATAAAGCAGAGTGAATTTGGGATCTGCACAAACAGGCTTCCCACATGAGATTATGGAAAGCTGATCATGGATTGACTTCATACTGAAAGAAAGTAATTCTCTGGTTTTCAGGCTGGCACCAGGGGGTAAAGGTGGGTTTTCCCCCTTTCTCAGCCCTATTTCGAAATGGTGGGATTGAACCCAGGGTCTTCAGTATGCCAAGTTTGTCCTTTGTCACATATGCGCTTTTTCAAAGGAACTATGCCAAAGTTAGATGTGAGCGAAGCCTCTCTTAAGACAGTGTCTCTCTTGGACTCCCATCATCTCCAGTCAGTATAGCCATTCAGGCTGGCAGAAGATAGTGGCAGGGAGCTTTAACCCATCTGGTTAGGATGAAGAAAGTTAGTTGGACAGCTGGATCTTCCATTTGTTTAAAAAATATGCAATGATGTGTTTGCTGAGTGCAAGGAGTCATTCCATCACTAAGTGCACAGTGGGAATCATGCAATCCTGCAAAAGTGGATGGACTGCAACTCCCATCATTCCTCGCCCTTGGCTATGTTGGCTAGGGAGTGCTGGGAACTGCAGACTAACAACATCTGGAGGTCCGCATGACTCTCACCCTTTGCACTTGAGCATAGTCAAAATACAAAATACATAGATGGAGGAAAAAGTTGGGCTCAGTACAGATTTCAGCTGTTAATCTTTCCTCCATAGCTAGTTGTGTTTGTGGTGGGTTGTTGTTGCTAATTATGGGGGGAAATCTAACACACATGTATATGCTGTCGATTGAGAACATGTGTGTTTGTGTATGTGTGTTGAAGTCGCCTGTCAACGCATGGTGACCCCATTTATTTCACAGGGCTTTCTTAGGCAAGGATTCCTCAGAGGTGGTTTTGCCAGCTCCTTCCTCTGAAATGCAGCTGACTGCATCTAGTATAAGTTTGCAGTCTCCCATCCAAGTACTAACCAGAGCTGACCTTGCTTAGCTTCCCAGATCAGAAAGGATCTGGTGCCTTTCAGGTATTTAGGTGATGGGGAAAGTAGTTCTTGCAAAAAGACAGCTTGAGATGCAGCCCTGGAAAGTGAGGTGAGAAAGTGCATGATGCCATTATTCCAATTTAGCTACTCCGGAATAAACAGGTATGATGGCACCAATCGCTTGAGCCCTGACCACTCTTGTTCGTGACAGTTGCCAAGACTCAAGAGTATAAAAGGCTGGGTTTTCACCCACACAAGTCATTATTTTATGAGTAACAATGCTTTATGGGTAGCAATAAGCGAGGGAGATTCCAGTGAACAATACACATTTACAGCCAGGTGACAGATGTGAAGCAGAATCTCCATTTCAGGCCACATTGGTGTGGTGTAACATGGTGCAGGAGAGCCAGTGTGGCATCGTGGTTTGAGTGTTGGACTACAACTCTGGAGACCAGGATTTAATTCCCAGTTTGGCCATGAAACTCACTCCGTCTCAAGATGGCAATGGTAAACCCTCTGGACAAATCTTGCCAAGAAAACCCCATGATAGGGTTGACTTAGGGTTGGCATAAGTCAGAAACAACTTGAAGAGTGATGGAGTCTCCTGCCTTGGAAGTCTTTAAACAGAGGCTGGATGGCCATCTGTCGGGGATGCTTTGATTGTGATTTCCTGCATAGCATAATGGGGTTGGAATGGGTGGCCCTTGGGGTCTCTTCCAACTCTAGGACTCTATGATTCTAATAACAACAAACATGCTGCAACCCAGCAGGAAATCCATTCTCTGATACCCCTGTGATGCCAAGAGGCAATTGGTCTAAAAAGATCGCCACTGTTCTCCCCTTACACTTCCTTCCTTCCTTCCTTCCTTCCTTCCTTCCTTCCTTCCTTCCTTCCTTCTTTCCTTCCTTCCCTCCCCACTTTCTCCCAATAGGGCTCCCCATGTACCTTGAAAACTCACTCCTCCTTTGTTAAACATGCCCCTTCCATGCCTTTTGCCATCTTTTCTTTGAGCAAGTGGGGGCATACTGTAATTTGATTTTGGAAAGACTTGACTTCTCCCAGTATGTGCCCAAAGAACTTACACTGTGATTGAGATCAAGTTTGCACAGGAATAAATCCCAATGGGTTTACAATGTAGAATTACTGAAGTTTGACACCACTTTAAGTGCTGTGGCTCTGTCCTATGGAAACCTGGTATTGGTAGTTTTACATACGAGATTGTATAAGCCTTCTCTGCCAAATTGTGCAAATTCCAGCATTCTGTAAGATGGAGCAATAGTAGTTGTCACTTGTGTTTTTTCTGCAGCATTGATGCACTTAGGGTTTAATCCCTGTAAAGGTCATTTAGGAGTGACTCTTGAGCTCATTTTGTTGCTAATTCACTTATTACACTGGCATTAATCAGGGAGAGAGAAAGTGTGTGTGTGTGTGTGTGTCTTGCTTCATTTATGGCCATCCATGCATACAGACTTCCCTAGCCATGCCCAATGGGAATGATGGGAGTTGCAATCCAACACATCCAGAAAGCGCTGGGCTGGGTCGGTCTGTATTAAACAGGAGGAAACACAAAATCCCAGCTTCAGCGTCAACCTGGATCATTTCTGCAGTGCGGATGCAGCCTTTATTAGTAAGCATGCATCAGAGTGCGCTGCCATGTGGCCAATAAATCAAGGTGGGGTAGCAATGCAGGTTTAATTAACCACGTATAAACGTATACAACCCATGAGCAATTCTCTTTTAAGATGTTGCAAGTCTTTCTCAAGATTTTGCCAAATGCCCCTCTCTCTTTCTCTTTGGATTGGAGGGGAGGTTTAGGATGACACAGGAAGGCCTGACTCCAGGTTTCCCAATGAAGGACTGGGCTGCAGTGTCACCGTTGTCATGTTTCAAAGGTCTTCTTGCACACAGGAGGAGGAGGAGAGTTCCCTCTGTCCTTTTGGGAAAAGACCAAGCGCAGGGCTGGTGTCCAGACCCCCTTGCAAACAACAGATTCTAATGTCCAAGGCTGACCGCCGCAGGGGGCAGGGAGGAAGGGTGAGGGGTGATGGCCCCGGTTTGGCTTGCACAACTCGAGAGTCTGCTCTGCTGTTTGGAAAGGATTTGGGGCTATCTGAGAGATGAGAGAGGCCATGGAAAAACTAAATCCTGCAGCCTCTGGAGCTGTACTTACAGCTGCCTCCTCTGCAGACTTGCAAAACCTGCAATGGAAAATACTCCGTCTCATTGCCTGCAAGTGAAAAGATGGAGGATGGGGTGCAAAACCTACACGCACTAGATCTGGTGGCTTTCCCAGTAAACCGGTTTCAGCTTTTATCCAGTCCTCATCAGGCCACAGAATAATTTTATTTGGAAAAACACGTAGGACCAAGGGCATCCAAAAGAGTCCTGGGTTTTAAAAGATTTGATCTCATTTCTTCTTGGTCAGAATTTAAGCTGAGTACGGATCTGTGGTCGAAAAAAATAACTTTTCCTAGCTCTGAGTTTAACCCAATGCTCACCGTGCCACACATGTTATTTTTATATATGAGAAACATTTGGAAGAATCTCATACAAATGGACAAAGTGGAAGCCTAAAACACTGTTTGCAGCTGCAACCATGTGGACCAATGTGCTTGACCCAAATCACAATTAATGGAACACATTGTGTTTGCTGTATACACACTAGTATGTAGCAGTCAACACCATAAAAGCGCATGGCATTGTTGTGTCTTTATAAATACATTGAGGGATGCCAAAAATCACACATGCTCCGCACATGTGCCTTTTTGCACTCGTCACACGTCACGTCTGTAAACATGAAGTGTGAACATGCTGCGTTGTAATGTGAATCGAAACAGCCGCTAGTGTTCCTCCAAGTCATTACAGTACGCTCCTCATAAGTAGTTTCTCCATGGATCGTAGCCAAGGGCTGCTCTCTCATCCGAGGGAAAGTATCTTACTGGACCCCAGCAATATCTGGCTAGTAAATTCCAACCACGTCAGAAGGGAGTTTCAGAAATGGCCCTGAAATAGCTCCCTTTAATCCAAGATAATGAAAGAAGGTTCAAAAGCCATCTGTTTTCTTGAAGACAATAGGCAACCGGCCTTGGTTGGGAGTGGGCTAATCTTCTTCACTCATCCTAAGAGAGTTTTATAATGTTTGGCTCACAAAACCAAGCCGCTGGACAGACACACCCAAGGCAGGCCTCGGGCCGATAGACAAGGACAGATCAGGTGGAAGGACTAGTTAAAGCCCACTTTGGAAACATTCTTTTCAGACTACAACTCCCAGAATCCACCTAAGGGATGATGGGAGTTGTTGTTTTAAAAATAACTTGTCCAAACTCTGATCTAAGTATCAGTTGAACTGCACTTTTGCAACTAACTGAGAGAGAAGTTGGTAGTATGAGCTTTCGTAGACTTGAGTCTAGTTCCTCAGATGCATCTGAGTCTGAAAGTGAGAGGCAATATATAATGAATGCAGAGAGATCTTGCCGCACCTTTGAGACTAAATGAGAAAGAGAAGTTGGGAGTATGAGCTTCCTCGGATGCATAGCCATGCTACCAACGTCTCTCTCTGAGTTAGTCTCAAAAGTGCTACAAGACCCCTTTGCTACTAGAGAGAAAGCCCTATTATGGGCCAGACCTATCAGCCTTCAATGGTGGTGGGGCATCAAAGTCCCTCTGCCTCTGAGGAAGCAGGCTTGGTCTACAAAAGCTTATGCTGCAACTTCTTTCGCACACTGACTTTCAAAGGTGCTGCAAGATCCCTTAGCATAACGATATTCCAGACTTAACATGGTTATGTCCCTGTAAGGAAAAAGAGAAAGAAACCTTAGAAGTGGATTGTGGCCATCAAGTAAGCCCACCCTGGATACCAAGGACCCACTATACTTAGGAGAGGTATATTCTTCCATCCTATTCTCCGTCTGTTCATCTGTCATCTCTCCTATTGTGCTTCAGAGTGGAGGGCATAATCCCTATGTATCACTAATAAATTGGTGTTCCTAGAGCCAGTAGGAGTGGATTTAGCTCTTGAATCAGGATCAGGACCTTCTCCTAGAAGAAGGAGGACCTACCCCTACCTTCTGCAAACTATGGTCTTAGCAGGACCATCAAACAGGCCACCCTTAACTGCAAGGATGGTGAGGTGGAGCAGGGAAACTGGTTGTATAAGGCTGTGTGTTAGACAAACATATGGGTGAATGACTTTAGGTGGATTCAGTCCACGAAGTGAGAGGAAGAAATGAGCTTGTATCGCTGGAAAATCCCCAGGTCACATCTCAATCCGGAATAACAAGGTGGCCAGCTGGCACAACCAGAATCTGGGGTGGTTCCTTTTTAGTTGTTGTTGGGCTACAGCTCCCAGAATCCCCCAACCCGCACAACTTGTAGTCCTAAAAGTAATGGTCCCAAGGGAAACAGTCTCTTTAAACGTCTCTCTCTCTCTCATATGGAGATGTTACTGTGATCACAATCACACAGTGAGCTCAGAACACCCCAGAGGTACTTGGTCAGCTCTAAGCTCTCCATCCTTCCCATCACCAGAAAGGACAATTTTTGATACACAATCTCTACTCAGTTGTATGTTCCCCAAAGTTTGACACTGATGGACCAAATGTGTGTTTATGTGCCTTCAAGTCGCCTGTTGATTTATGGCAAAGCCTTGAATTTCATAGGGTTTTCCTAAGCAAGGAATCCTCAGAGGTAGTGTCTTCAGTTCTTTCTTGGCTTCCAAGATCAGATGGGATCGGGTGCCTCTAGTGTATTTAGAGTTGTCAAAGCAGCAACATATGAACTTTGTATTTTCAGCCCAGACTTGAGCAAAGACGTAATTCCCACTGAGGTCAATGGGGCTTTGCTCCCAAGTAAATGTAGATGGGACTGTAGTGCACCTTATAGGGACTACCATGTGCTTGTTTACTAGGATGTAGTCTTACTTACTAGATTCAGTGGGACGTTCCTTCATAAGCACATTCAGGAATGCATTGCAGTCTTGTCCACCATGTATGAGGAATTATGGGAATGACAATTCCAAAACCCTTCCCAGAACTTGGAAAGTTGCTTTTAAGATGAATGTATACAGTACAGTGATATGCTGAAGAGTTGTCTATAACTCAGCAATGGTAGGTTGATGCTCTGGGACTAAGAACATCATCTGCTTGCAGGATGTTGGGTCAGTTCAGCTAAGTTATTCACATGAGATATCACCGCACTATTACCACACCTCCATATATACTGGACTACAGCATCCACCATCTCTAACCAACATGGCCATTAGAAGGGGATGATGGGCACTGTAGTCTAATGTACCTGCAGACTGCCAGCTATAGAAAGCCTGTTATGAATTATGATGTATTTCACATTTGTAGTATCTTGATGTTCTAAGCCCCTTCTCTTAAACACATTCACTTCTCACATGTATAAGGTTGTCTTTTTGAATGTCTTGCAAAGCCTATCAAACAGGTTCTGTGACTAGATCCAAGGGCTGGGTCATCGCTGCAGCAGCAGACAACCAGATGGCCACCGAGGACCCTGGCTCCAAACTGTATTGATCAATATCACCCAACACCAGCAGCGTGTCCTCACTTATCAATGAAAATCAATAGCGTTGCCAATTAAGCCTCTATTTATGTAAATAGGAGGTAGGCCCTGCTGCTGTTTCTCTTCCCTTTAGCACCTGATTCGCCTTCAGTGGTTTGGATGAGCAGATAGCCATTTGGTAAAGAAAAGATGGTATCCAAAGGGGAAATTATTGGCTTCATCAACCACACACCTAGCCCCTTGTAAAGCAAGGGAAGACCTCAGCATCACAGTTTTCTGGAAAGGACCAAAAACACCAGTCCAAACCACCAAATAAGATCTGCATCCTTCTCCAGACTGAAGACAGAGCTACCACTGAATTCTCTGATGAAAGTATGTCTGAAGGAAAATTCAAGAGGGAGTTCCTTCCTGGCTACTATTATTTCAACATTCTCTCGTGGAGCAATGCTTCTCAAACTTTGGTCCTCCAGACTTAGAGTTTTGAGAAATGAAGCCCAGGGTATTTGTAGGACCAAAGATTGAGAATCATTGCTCTGTGAATCAATAGTAAAACAGTGGTAATCCTCGAGTTCCTCTTGAATTTTCCTTCAGGTGAAATGTCTGCCGCGCAAGGCATTTCATTGCCACCGCATGGATCCTCAAGCTGCTTGGACTGATGGAATATAAATATATATATTGATATGTTTAAAATTTCAGAATGAGAAAACTTTCCTAAATTCCTATGAAAGTCCCTATGCAACAGACTAGGCAGTTAATAGTATAAGTCTGTATTTTAAAAGCAATTTTGGGTGGAGCCGGAACTGGTAGAAATGCTCTGACTACAACTCCACCCAAAATTGCTTTCAGCTCCAACTCTGACTCCACAGCCCTGACATCAGCTGTAAGAAATGGTTCACCCATCGGTTTATGCTTGGTGTGTGGCAATTAAGGCACATTTGACCCTTTATTGGTCTATGACCGTAATAAAGATTGTACTCTATTCTATTAATTTGTCCCTTTCCCTGCTACTTGCCTTCCTACAAAACACAAGTCTCTCTTTTAACAGCCTCTCTTTGCTTCCTTTAGGTATTTCCTTCCGTGAGCACAATGGCATCCAGTTTGGGACCTATGAACCCCATAAATTCCTACGTGACGCTGAATCCCCTGAGTTCCCCCAGCTCTATGAACATGGCGTACCCCAACAGCGGCTTGAGTAGCCCTTCTCTGACCGGACTAACCAACGCCGCCAGCCCCATGGGTCTTCCAACAGTGGCCTCTCCCGTCAGTCCGGTATTGACTCCATTGGGAGCTCAGGCCTCCAGTCTCAACTCTCTCTCACCTTATCAAAATGTCAGCCAGTCGATGACCCAGCTGGGCTACTCACCGTCAAGCATGAACAGACCCAAAGAGATCAGCAAGTCCTACCGGCGCACCTTGACCCACGCCAAGCCACCCTACTCCTACATCTCCCTCATCACTATGGCAATCCAGCAGGCCCCAAGCAAGATGTTGACCCTCAACGAGATCTACCAGTGGATCATGGACCTTTTCCCGTACTACCGCGAAAACCAGCAGCGCTGGCAGAACTCCATCCGCCATTCCCTCTCCTTCAACGACTGCTTTGTCAAAGTGGCCCGTTCCCCGGACAAGCCGGGCAAAGGCTCCTACTGGGCCCTCCACCCGAATTCGGGCAACATGTTTGAGAACGGATGCTACCTGCGGCGCCAGAAGCGTTTCAAAATTGAAGACAAGGCCAAGAAGACCAACTCTAAGGCTTCCAATGCCCAAGACCAGGCTTCCAAGATTTCGGAAGGTCTTCAGGAAGGCCAGAGTCCCAACACTGGTTCAGAAGGGGCAGAGTCAGGCCATTCAGACACCTCTCACGGCTCCGAGGAGCAACGAGGGTTGGTCCAACTCGATTGTTCAGGGGGCCAAGGCTCGTCCCCAGCTTCTGAAGCCTCTCCAGCCCCTATTTCCCAGTCTCTGAATAGCCACTACTTTGCCACCTCCATCACCAACCTGGATCTTCCCAGCGACCTCAAAATGGACCCTCAGTTCAACTTCAACCATCCCTTTTCCATCACCAATCTGATGTCAAGTGAGCAGAGTCAAAAGGTTGACCTGAAGTCTTATGAGCAGGCCATGGCATATAGTGGTTACAACTCGCCACACTCAGTGGAAAGCAAGCATGCCTATGAGACGTCCACCTCTCTCAGCGAGACCGGCTCCTACTATCAGAGCCTCTACAACCGTTCTTTGCTCAATGCTTCCTAAGACTGTTAGTCTTGTTGCAGTGGAGGGGGGAAAGGGGGAAGGAGACCAAAGAAATAACAGAAACTATGCCTGGTGCCATCACCAGCAAGACCATCCATGAGATGTTCCCTCCCAGTGCCAATCTATTGCAACCGTGGAAAGGAGTAAAAACCATCAAGAGGCCTGGTCTACCGGACTCTCAGCAACCACATGCTTTCCAGATCGACACTGTCTCATAGTGGTCAACAGCTTCTTTGGAGCCCTGTCATTTCAATAGACTCATTTGCTCATAATGATCAGGAGAGCAGCAAGAAAGGAAACATCCATGCCTTAGCACTATCCACCAACCACCAAATGGGTCAGAAGAATATCCATGGATCCATCTTCACTTTGGCAAGGTTGTACTGTTGCCAGCATGGATTTCCAAAAGCAAAGTCAAAAGGAAAAGTCCCACTCTTGGATACCTCCAGGAGCGGAGCATTGATGGGAATCCATGTACCCATGAGAAGCAACATAGGAAAGGTAACTCTGTAAGATGGACCGAGCCGAGGACCATCCCTTGGCCTAGGACAGTTGACTTTCCTGCTTCGACACAGATGTTACAGTCAATAGTTGAACTCTCATGTTAGGATTTTCGAACCCACCTTTAGGTCAGAATCATACTTGGCAGACTCTGTTGTTACAATGCATACACACAAAGGGGTTTGGTTACGCCAAAGACAATGTAAGCCTCAGCCTGAAAAGGAGCAAGGAGAATATAGTTCCAATGTTTTTTTTAAAGTGGCTTTATATTTAAATATTTGTGCTATCTCTCGGGGAAAAAGGGTAAGAGTTGATTTAATATATCGTACTTTAGAGACAATTCAGGGGGTGTCTTTGTTTTTCTCTCTCTTTTTGGTTTTAACAATAATTAAAACAAATGATATCCAGTCCCCTTACCCCCGTTTATCAATCTGATCTTGTGGCAAAGAATCTGCGTTCCGTTATGTGAGGCACAAAAAGTATTTATTGCAGTTGAAATCCAGCCCTTGTTGTTGTTGTTGTTGTTGTGTACCTTCAAGCCATTTTCAACTCATGGCAAACCTAAGTTTAACCTATCAAGGGTATTTTTTTTTTGGGTGGGGGACAAGATTTATTCAGAGGAAAGTCTGCTTTTCCCTCCGTCTGAGACTGGGGCTATTGCCACACTACAGAAATGAAGCAGTTTGACACCATTTTAACTCTCATGGCAGTGGGATCCTGGGGTTTGTAGTTCAGCCAAAGAGCCTCACCAAACTACAAGTCCCACGATTGCACAGGATGAACCCGTGACAGTTAAAGTGGTGTCAAACTGCTTTATTTCTGCTGTGTGGCTACACCTTTGAGAGAAGGTGAATTGCCTAAGGTCACTCAGTGGATTTCCATGGCCGAGCAAAGATTCGAACCCTAGTTTCTTGAGTTATAGTCCAATGCTCAAATCATTACGCCATGCTGAAACCTCCCCTAAATCCAAGGCATTATAAGACACAAGCAGCTCACTTAAATCCAGGTCATTGGCAGGTTGGACATCTGTCTAGCAGCTATCACTACTAAGGCCAAACTCAACACTTACCTGGACTGGAGAGCCATTTGGACAAAGAAATACGAAATCACCTTTCAAGGGGACAGTACATATCAGGGGTTAGCCACTGGGAATGGGGGGAAAGAGACAAAACCCCAAGGACAGGCAAAAATAAAGATGCATTTCAATGCATCTGAGGAAGTAGACTTAAGTCTACGAAAGCTCATGCTGCCAACTTCTTTAGCTAGTCTCAAAGGTGCTACAAGACCTCTCTGCTCTCTTGCTCAGTTGTGCAGCAACTGGGGCTGAGAGCCAGGTCTCTGATAGCGATAGTAGCACAGAGCCATCAGGACTAGTAGCCAGGACTGATTGCTTTATCCCCCATTGATAGGCTTATCCTCTTGAATATAGATCTAAGAGTGTGCCTTTTAAACCTCGCTGCCAGTTTCCCCATTCCTTGCACCGCCACCTTCGCCAGTTAAAATGACAGTCTTCAGACTTCCTTATTTTTCTGTCAAGTGTGTCTCAAGCAATGCTACAGTATTTGGCAAGAGTGGGCTCTTTGCAAAGGACAGCAGAGCCTCTGCATGCAAATGCACTGAATACTTATCACAGAGCCTAGACAGGTTAACTTTCTTGATCCCATAATCCACCAGAACTGACTGATGGGCTCTTGGAGTTATGCTTCCCAAACCCTAACATTTCCAAGCTCCACTTTGTCAGATGGATGGCAGCCTCTTTGCAGGAAGAAGTCCTTTGGCAAGGTAAGATTAAACCTGGATAGCTCAAATCAAAGGTCCTAGAAGCAGAATATAACCCCATTCATTGGGATTTGCAGAGAGAGTGGAGTGACAGTTTGTCATTCTAGGTCAAAACCACACTGGAGAAATAATAGTTTGAGACAGCATGGGAAGTGTCATTTTGTGAGATATTGACCCTTCATTGTCCAAGAGCTCTGGTGTAAACTACAAGTCCCAGTTAGAGCAGTCTCAAATTGGAATATTTCTGCAGTGTGTTTTGGACCCTAGTCCTCATGCCATCTGCCCAGGGTCCAACCTTTATCCTCCCGTCCCCAACACCCACCTACCATCGTCCATGACCGTTGGGTTTGTTTGCTCACCAAACACAGTGCCCACACACTTCTCTGGAAAGGTGGAGGCAGAAGCACCCAGACCCTCCAATCCCACCCACTTTCGCTGCCCTTGTGGCAGGGATTAATCACTAACTTGCCATGGCACTGACTCCTGGGCACAAGGGTCACCCCAGCACCATGATGCGTGCCAGGGCACGTCTTCCACAACTGATGCGGGATTACTGAGACCCTGGAGCAGTTCCCAAAAATATATAGACCCCCCATTTTGGGTACAGGTGAGAACTGGCTTTGCTCCATGGGTGGAGCAAGCCTGACGGTGTCCAAGGCTTGACGGTTGCTTTGGGCATACCCTTTGCCAGGTTCCCAGCTGGCATAGCCAAGGCCAGGGCCTGACTGTTCTTCCTTCCTTCCTTCCTTCCTTCTCATTGGGGGGGGGGGATTTGTACCCCGCCTTTCTCCCAAAATGGGTTTCAAGGTGGCCTGAATCTACAGCTTTTACACCACACAATTGGTGCTGTGCGCCTTCGAGTCGTTTCCGACTTACGGTGACCCTAAAGCAAACCTCTTGTGAGGTTTTCCTGGCAAATTTCTTCAGAGGGAAGAGTGCACAGATAAATATATATGTGTGTGTGCATGGCACTATACACAGAGTCATACCTGCCAACGTTTCAGATGAAAACCAGGATGTATGCATTGTGGCCTGGCAACATCCCAGTGTGGTCAAGATGGCAAAAATTACTAAGGAGGAAGAACACACAAGTTATTAGAGGCTGCAGCAGTTTGCTTCTGCCAGAGCCAGCTGGAAAGGGCTAGATGCCATCCTATCCTCTTCCCTCTGAATTAATGACATCATGCCAACTCCTTTTGCATTTTGAACTTGGTTGGCAGCAACTGAAGTAAGCTGAGGGCCAAGGGGGGGGGGGGATATGGGAAGAGGGAAGACGAAGAAGGACATTCCCAAAGCAGCCGAGAGATTTGGATGGCAGAAGATTCATTGGGAGTGTCCCTGCCAAGGTATCGGAAGGTATGCAGGGCACCCTGGCACTGCAAGTCCTGGAACATTTGCTCCGATTGTGCCACTGATAACCCGACCCAGACTGTGTTCCTGTTCCGTCCATTTCTCAACAGGAAAGTTCCTGGGAGTTCTGCCTTGCAAAGTTTCGCCCACTTTGGCTTAAGAGAACGCTTTGGATAGATAAAGAGACAGAGCAAATGCAAGAGAGATTCCAGTTGGTCTCAGTCCAGCAGCAGTCAGTTGTGAGGAAAAATAGGAATTTGCAATAGCAAATTAAACCTCCCCCAGACCACTATGACATGGTGGTTGGTGCATGTCTTTAAGTCATTTCCGACCTATGGGGACCCAAGGCTGGGGGATGCTGGGAGCTGCAATCCTACCCAGGAACTTCCCAATGGCCAGGAGATTCTGGGAATGGCAGTCCTACAAAATAACCTCTCATTGGCTGGGGGATGCTGGGAGCTGCAATCCTACCGATCAATCTCCTCGTGGCTGGGAGATTCTGAGAGCTGTAATCTCCCCATGTCTGGGGGATGTTGGGAGATGCAGTCCTACCCAAGAACCTTCCCATGCACAGAATTCTTCCTTCCTTCCCTGGGGGATTCTGGGAGCTGCAATTCCCCCAGGAACTTTCCCATGGCTGGGGGATACTGGGAGCTGCAATCCTACCCATAGTGGCAGTGTTGCTGGGGCCTGGAACAGGTCACAATTGAACCTCCCCAAGGCTGGGAGCTGCTGGGAGCTGCAATCCTATCCAGAAACCTCTCCATGCACAGGGGCAGAATTCTTTTTTCCATGCCTGGCGGATGCTGGGAGATGAAGTGCTTCCCATGAGCCTCCCCATACAGGAGCAGAGAATCCTTCCTTTCCTTTTCTCCATCCCTGGTGGCCGTGCCACCCTCTGGGCCGGTGATGCTGTGCCCAAAAGGATGCCATGTCTCCATCCCTGAATGGAGCCAGTGTTTCTTGGGGAGGCCCATTCCTGGAAAAAACAACACCCTCCTCCTCCTCCTCCTCCTCCTGAGCTGGACTGGCAGCAAAAGGCCCTTCTTCTTCTGGGCCAGGAGAGGAGGGAGCATGAAGGATGGAGGAAGAAGAAGAGGCCCTGCCCAGCTCCAGGATGGGCAGGGAAAAAGGATACCCAGGAAGCCACCCTGGCAAGGATGCAGAAAGACACTTTGGAGAGAGATGGACAGGGAAGCCACTGAACTGGGTTTTCTTTTAGGGTTGGCAAGCCTGGCTCCAGCTCTTGGGCAGGAAGGAATCCAACAGGAAAGCTTCCCAGGAGAGCCTTGCCACCCCTGTGCCCTTTCTGTGCCCATCCCATAGAGTAGCCTGAGTTTTGGTGTACACCGTACCTAAAGGAATTTGAATTTGAACTGGCATTCTCACATACCGATGGCATATATAGGTCTGTCCCTGGCTCCCACTCCACCAAAAGCATCTGAGGAAGTAGTGGACTTTAGTCTAGGAAAGGTCCTGCTGCCAATTTCTTCCTAAGGCAAACCGACCCTATCCTGGGTTTTTCTTGGCAAGATTTGCTCAGAGGAGGTTTGCCACTGCCATCTTCTGAGGCTGAGAGAGTGTGACTTGACCAAGGACACCCAGCAGGTTTCGTGGCCCAGCAGGGAATCGAACCCTGGTCCCCAGACATATAATCGAACACCCAAACCACGATGCAATGCTTACTCAACCCGTAATAGCATCACCATCATGACAGGGTCACCATGCAATGGAAACAGCTGGAAAAAGCTGGACTTGAAGGCACACCACAACAACCACCACAACAACACTAACTTGAAGGCTGGGAAAACTTGTCCCTTGTAGGGCTAGCTTTTTATAAGGAATGGCCTCTATTGAGTCCCAGTCTTGGGGGGAAAGCTGGGTAAACATAATAATAATAATAATAATAATAATAATAATAATAATAATAATAGAAAGCTTTTCCTTTTAGAGACTGAACACGTTGCTCCAAAGTCCAATATTTTGGGGTTTGAGCCCATCCTAAAGACAGAAATGCCCGCGCCATGTAATTTATTGAATTTTGGACAAGATGTTCGTTGTACAGAAAAACACAGTCCAGCGCACTGGAGTCAGCCCTTCCTTTTGGGAACCAGGGAGAGCACAAACCTGCTAATGGTTGCTTCCTGATTGTCAACAAACATGTCACAAACATCAAGTGTCGCTTGGTGCTATTTTGAAAACCTGGCAACGTTACCATCGCCAAAGTAGAGGCCGTCCGATTTGGGCCGGAAGGCAAAAATAGCCAATTTATCACTTCCAGCATGCATGGCAATACAAGCTGAGTCTCCCTTATCCAAAATGCTTGGGACCAGAAGGTTTTGGGATCTGGTTTTTTGGGGGATTTGGGGATATCTGCATTCCAAGAATGAGATTTCTTAGAGGTGAGACCCAAGTCTAAACACAACATTCATTTACGCCTTGTACAGAGAAAGATAATTTTATGCAGAGCTTTAAATAATATGGGGTATGTAACAAAGTTTTTGTACACTGAACCATCAGAAAGCAAAAGTGGCAGCCGCCCAGGAAAACAAGTTTTGGGTTTTGGCGCCTTTCAGATTTTGGAATTTCGGATAAGGAAGACTCAACCTATACCTTAATTTTATTTATCCATTTATGTATAGAGCCAGCTTGGCAAAGTGGTTGGAGTGTTGGACTACAAATCTGGAGACTAGTGGCTCAGACATAAAAACCCATTGGGGGACCTTGGGCAAGTCATACTCTCTCAGCCTCAAGGGAAACTTGGGGGAAATTATTCTTCTGGACTACAATTCCCAGAATCCCCTGGCTGCAGGGTTCTGAGAGCTGTAGTCCAGATACCATAGTTTTTTAAAATGTCAACAATACTTTTATTTAAAGTATTCATTTATCGCCTCTAAAAGCATCAGGCCAAAAGATTTTCAATGCCGTCTCTTCCAGTGCTACCCAAAGTATTGGTCTGTAAACTGGTACTGGTCCAGAAGCCAGAAGCCAGTTTTCAGGAAAGAAAACAACCACCGTGACATATATATGGTCCCGATCTCTGGCTTGTAGGTGCTGTTTGCTGTCACGTCGACTTGGACTTGAGTGCAAGACCTCCCAATCCATTGCCTGGTTATCAATAGCTTGCAATCTCTGTGGCCTCCCTGAGTGAATCAATCCACCCGCCGTCCGTCTTCCTCTTTTTCTACTGCTTTCTTCCAATTCACTGAGCATTATTGCCTTTTCCGTGAGTCATCTGGTCTCATGGCATGTCCAAAGTACAACAGTTTCAACTCAGTCCTCTTGACTTCTAAGGCCTGATCTGCTCTTGTTGTTGTTGTTATGTGCCTTCGAGTCATTTCCGATTTATGGCAACCCTAAGGCGAATCTGACTAGCCTAAATTGGAAACCCAAGGGAGCTAGTAGATTTGACCCCAAAGTTGCAGGTTCCCTCCTTCCTGGCCTTGCATGAATCCATCTTTCCAGGTAACCAACCTTGCAGGGTTGTCGTAAAGATGGCAATAGGGAATGAGCCCATTATGTGGCAATGCAAGGGTGGGTAAGATAGAAAAAGCCTAAATAAAGAGGTACTAGAAGTCCAGCGTAATATTTCAGCTGTATATCAAGAGGGCTGAGAAAAATAAAGAAATGTCTGTACACACGGCAGCCGCAAAAGATGCCGGCTGGAGGATTTGTGCAGTTCTTGTCCAAAAATAAACATTTCCAAGCTCTGGCTTCCAACCCAAAAAAGTGTTGTTGTTGTTGTTGTAGTTGTTGTTGTTGTGTGCCTTCAAGTTGTTTCCAATTTCTGGTGACCCTAAGGTTATCCTGGGGTTTTTCTTGGCAAGATTTGTTCAGAAGATCTTTGCCATTGTGTTTCCCTGAGGCTGAGAGAGTGTGACTTGCCCAAAGTCACCCAGTGGGCTTCATGGCCAAGCTGGGAATCGAACCCAGAGTCAAAACCCAACACTCAAACCTTTACACCATCCTGACGCACAATAAAAAAGCACATCCTCCGACATTTCACAGAGCAAAACTGGGCCAAGCGATAGCAAAGTGTGGGCAAGATGGGGAAAGGTATTAAGGAGGAAGAACATAGGAGCCAGGAAAGGCTGCAGCAGTTTGCTTTTGCCTGAGCCTCCTGGGAAGGTAGAGATCCCACCACCATCCTCTTTTTCGCCCCTTACGCTTTCATTACTTTTGCACTTTGCAGCAATTGAAGTAAACTGGGGACAAAGAAAGAAAGTGGGAGGAGAAGAGAGAAACTGGGACATTTAAAAAGCAGCTGGAAAAGTGGGATTGCAAAGGATTAAACCAGACTGTCCCTGCCAAATCCAAAGAGTTGGAAAGTATGATGTTTATCACACTATACAGTACTCTTAAAGTGCTACTATTCCACTTTGACTCCTCTAGCTGCCTCCTGTTGCATTGTGGGATTTGCAGTTTTAAGGAGGGGTATTTAGAATTCTCAGGCAGATCTCTGCCTGAGAATTCTAAATACTCCTTAAAACTGCCAATACCAGAATGCAACAGGAGGCAGCTAGAGGAGTCAAAGTGGAATAGTAGCACTTTAAGAGTATAGTGTGATAAACATCTATGTAAAAAGGAGTCTCCGTCCCATTGCTAGGAGACAGTCTGATTTCTCTTATACCTCCATCCTTGTCCTTCCCCACCCAACCAATCTCTCTCTCTCTCTCCTTCTTCCTTCCTAGAGCTGTTTTTAACAGTTTCCAAGGCAGGCCGGTGCATAAACCTTGTCCAGAAAGGGCTCTTTATTCAGGAGATCTGGGCAGTCAAAACGTCATTCCAGCAACACCTTCTTAATGAAAACACCGCAGGCTGCTGGGAGAAGGTCAGGGATCCGCAGACTTTGACTGCCACCTTTTCCCGTGGAAAAAAAGAAAGGAAAAATAAAAGAAAGAAAGAAAAAGGAAAAATAAAAAGAGGGTGCCAAGCAAGGCTATCTATCCATCTGGAAAAAGGGGTGCTGCGTACTTCCGCAGTATCACCGTGCCATTTCAGATCTGGTTCCAATCATCTAGAATAAGGAAGATTGGAGTTTTGGTGCATCGGCCTCATCAGGGCTCCCATTTCTCTCTTTTTGGCTTCTTTTCCCCCCCATCAGAGACTGGACTTGAAAAGAGCAGGTGTCAGCAGTAAGGCTGCCAGGAGTGAAACAGGACACAGGCGAAACCTCTGCTTCTGCCCACCTTTGTGGTCTGCTAGCCCCAAAGCTTTGCCTATGCTCCGGCATTGCCGCAGAGGAGTATTTGTCCTGTGGCATCCTGAAACAGATGCCATTCCAGGCCGTAGTCTAGTCAGAAGCTATGAGACAGCCTCACTCATCATGGAGGATAAAGAACACTTCTCAAAGCTGAGCTACTGTAACATATTCTACAAGGGCCTGCCCTTGATGACTTCAGAAGTTGCAAGTGTGGCAACTTTGCAATTGGGGTGCTAGCACTTTCCATGGCTGACCTGCCTTGTCATACTGGAACATCATCATCATCACCTGGGACTCAAGTGGCTCAAATGTCATGATTCAAAGCATTGATTTTGACCTTTTAAAAATCCTTATTAGTTTATGCCCTGCAAGTGACTTCATTCAAGCCCAGCAATATTCTATGGTTCTTTGGGAATCACCTAGAAGGTCAGTTGGCTTTCCGGATGGGATAATGTCTGGATAAGTGCAACGTCATATGAAAATCTTCTCGCGATTGTGCTATGAGAACGGGAAAAGGACAGGACAAGGATGTTTTGTCCCCCATCTGGTAATCTCTTAAGACTCTTCAAAGGCAGTCTTCAGTTTGCAGCAATTGATAGTAAGTTGAGGACCAAGGTGGGAGGAAGGGAAGGAAACCAGGACATTTTAAAAACAATGGAAAAGTGGGACGGCAGGAGATTAATGGGGACTGTCCTTGCCAAATTGGGACACAGCAGGGTATGAATGTTGGCTAGTGTGCAGCGTGACCCAATATCCCCAAAAGCCAACCACAAAACATTGCCATTTGGCCCTTGGAGCAGACAAAGTCAACCGTGCCCCAAAGTTGACTTCAGATAGATCTACAGATTTCCTGGTTCCTTCTTTCCTTTCTCTGGTGATAAAGCAGGTGTGGCTGCAAAAGACCTCACTGAACAGGATGCAGTTTCCTGGTTCGGGATTTACAGTTCTCAGTAGTAAAAAAAAGAATTATTATTTTTTTAAATCCGAAAGGTGATGTCTGTCCTCCACATTCACTTGGAGGAAGGCCAGCAGGCCAGCTCCACCTCAGCCGAAAGGAGGCCAGAGGGCCCAGGCACACCTGGATTTCCCAAACAGGTGACCTGAGAGAGGCCTCGCCACTCTTAAGCCCCGTAAAACCGGCCCAACTGTGCAAGCCAAACACTGGAAATGGTTGCCCAGGGCTATGGTTCAGCCTATCTCTGTGTTGTGGTTGTTTGTAAAATAATAATCTAGTACTAGTGGTGAAGTGGTTTGAACGTCAGACTACAACTCTGGAGACCAGGGTTCAATTTCCCACTCGGCCATGGAAACCCAGCGGGTGACTTTGGGCAAGTCACACTCTCTCAGCCTCAGAAGATGGCAATGGCAAAAAAACCCTCTGAATAAACTTGCCAAGAAAACACCATGATAGGTTCCCCCCCTTAGGGTCGCCATAAGTCAGGAACGACTTTGATGGCACACCACCACAACGACAAACATCAGGTCAGCGTGGCGTAGTGGTTTGAGTGTTGCACTAGGACTCTGGAGAGCAGGGGTCGAGTCCCAGCTAGGCCTTGGAAACCCAGTGGGTGACTTTGGGCAAGTCACACTCTCTCAGCCTCCTCAGGGGAAGGCAATGGGAAACCTCCCTTGAACCGATCTTGCCAAGAAAACCCCATTATAGGTCCCCCTTACGTTAGCCATAGGTCGGAAATGGCCTGACGGCACGCAACAACAAAGAAAGCTTCTTGGAGTTCCAATCTGGGGAAAGGCAGGATAGAGAATAATAATTGATGAAGAAGAAGAAGAAGAAGAAGAACAGAAAGCTTTCCAAATGGGAACACTCAACATCCGAAGAAACATCCTCTGAATCCCCTCGTCTCGAAAAAGAGCTCTGTGTCGCTCAGAAGCTTACATCTACCAATTCTGGAAGCATCCTCCGGTTTAATAAAGATACTGTCCAAGTTTGCAAGTCCTTTGATCTGACCCGAGAGAGACTTGGGCGGCAGCGCACAAGGGGCCCAGGTGAGCCCTTCTCAATGCCCTTCTTCAAGGGGGTTTTTCAGGCAGGTCCGAAAAAGCCAAAGGAATCGCCACGTGGCTTCCAAGAGGATCTAAATTTATCTGCCAGAGCCCACGACCTGGCTTCACCCGCTGTTCCCATCCAAAACCGAGAAACACTCCAGTCTTCTTTTATATATATATATATATATATATATATATATATATATATATATATATATTTAATTTTATTTTTTTAATGGGCCCTTCTGAGCAAAGAGCGTTTATTCTGAGGCCTGGCATACCCGCCGGGGTCGACCACAGCGCCCGCGTGGAACCTGCAAATAAAATCTCCAAAGTCAGCCCCGTGCCTGGCACCGATGTCCAAGGCGAAGTGGGCAATGCGGGGAGAGAGGAATTAGGGGGGAAGAGAAGGGCCTGGAAAGGAAAAAACAACCCGAGAGCAGGGATGGAAAAGTACCGAGAAAGGCATCAGGTCCCAGGCAGGTGGGAGGGAGAAGCAAGGGGCAGGGGTTTCTCACAGGTGGGTAGAGGAAGGAGAGGCGGCACACTCCCTTTTTCAAATAGGTCTGGAATAAAAATTCATATCTTTTTTGTGGTTTGTCATTTGTCGAAAGGTTTGCCATTGCCTCTTCCCCTGAGGCTGAGAGTGTGCGACTTGCCCAAGGTCACCCAATGGGTTTCATGCCCAAGTTGGCTGGCACTTGAACCCTTGTCTCCAGAGTCATTTGCCCTTTGCCTCCTCTGAGGCTGAAAATGTGTGGCTTGTCCAAAGTCACCCAGTGAGTTTCATGGCTGAGCTGGGAATCGAACCCTGGTCTCCAGAGTCATTTGCCATTGTCTTCCTCTGAGCCTGAGAGCATGTGACTTGCCCAAAGTCACCCAGTGAGTTTCATGGCCAAGCTAGAACTCGAACCCTGGTCTCCAAAGGCATTTGCCATGTCCTTTCCTTGAGGCTGAGAGCGTGTGACTTGCCCATTACTGCTGTAATGATGCAGCAAAGTGTAGGGTGCATCTATTCTAAACAGTAGAATTGATGCATATTGCTGCAGAAATGATGCATATTGCTGTGGCCTCTTCTCGCTTGTTTGTTCTTTCTCATTATTAACTTTTGCCACGTTGACCATGGTGGTGGGCAGGAGGACCATTGTGTAATTATATATGTGTGTGTGTGATATATACACACACACACATATATAAATTATAACTGTTAAAAGATTACACACTCCCATGTCACAGCGGGTGCTATCTTAGTCCAGCAACGTTACCTTACCCACAGCAGGGCAATGCTTCAACCTGCTCATTCCAGGAGGATTCAAATCCATAAAGCAGACATTTTGAGTTTTGTTCACATGCCAAAATTTAAATCAGATATTGAAAACAAAACAAAACCACAGGATGTTGCCTTGCCCTGAGCCAGAATAGTAATCCACCTGAGTGCGTTTGCCAAACCAGTCCCTGAGATCCATAGGACCAAGCCTGAGATGTAAGAAAGGTTCCTTGAGATGTCACAGGGAATACACTCTGGAGAGGTCATGAAGCAACATCGGGTGTATCCGCACTGCAGAGTTAAAGCAGTTTGACCCCACTTTAAGTGCCATGACTCACGGAATCCTGCTATTTGTGCAGGGCCAAATAATAGTATAAATGTGATGTAGTCAATATGTGTAGTGTAATGGTAGCGAACAGAGTTGATAATATGTTGTGATATATAAGTATATAAGTTGTGTATATATGTGAGTGAGTGAGTGAGTGAGTGAGTGAGTGAGTGAGTGAGTGAGTGAGTTTGGAGTAGTAGTAGTAGTAGAGAGAGTTGGGAGTAGTATATATATATTTATTGGGTTTATGTTTGTTTATGTGTTAATGTGTGTAAGTTTATAAATGTTTAATAATATATTTTCTTTTTTAAAAAAATAACCCTGCGACCAACCCTAGTTTGGTGACACACCAGTCAGACGAGGCTGGACACCTCAACAAACTACAAATCCCAGGATGGAGCCATGACCGTCAATGTGGTGTCAAAGTGCTTTCTTTCACAAAGTGGATGTGTCCGTTGTTGTTGCTGCGTGTCTTCCAGTTGTTTCCGATGCATTGGGACCCTAGAGCAAACAGGGTTTTCTTGGCACAATCTGCTCAAAGCTGGCCTGCCTTTGCCTTCCTCTGAGGCTGAGAGAGTGTGACTCACCCAAAGTCACCAAGATCTGGCAACCTTGCAATGGCAATAGTAACCCAGGGAGGTAGATCACCCCCAATCCTCACGAGGAAATATTTGGGCATGAGGATTAAGCGTTGGGCATGTTTCTCTCCGTGTCAGGAGCAGGTGGATGGAGGTCCCACGCACACCCACCAGGATCCCCCGCATCCGGATCCACACCCTCCGGGGCTTTTGTTGCGCCTCGGAGGTGGCAACTGATCCGCGTCCCACCAAGGCTTAGCCTCCTCTCCTGGCTCTCTTGCAACTTAATCTGTTTGCTTTTGCCACGATGAGTCCTTCCCAGCCGTGCGTTGCGAGGGCAAACACAGCAAGGCGAAACGCCTTGCCTAGCCGGATGCGGACCTCTCTTGCTCCAGGCCAGGCAGTGGATGAAGTGCCTTGCCTGGTGGGAACAGCAGGGAGAAACACCCAGGTTATGAATGGAGGGATGAGAAGTCAAGCCTTCTTTGCTGGAACTGAGTTTGGTCTCCAAGAAGGAAACCTCTTTCTCACGGGCCCAGCTTCAAACCATGAAGCAGGCTTTGTTGAGAGTGCAAACAAAGGAAAAGAAAAAGATGAGCTGGAGAGAAAAAAAGGTTCCAAGAATTAGATTTCCCATTCTCCAAATCGTTGATCTGAAATGTAACATTTTGCTGCTTTGTGGATTCAACAGCTTTCATGGGCAGCATCCGTCGTTTTTGGTGGGCTTTTTTGGCTATGTGGCCATGTTCTAGAAGAGTTTCTTCCTGACATTTCGCCAACATCTGTGGCTGGCATCTTGAACATGGCCACATAACCCGAAAAAAACCACAAAAAACCATTTTGCAGCTTTTAAAATAGACCCTAGCATCCTTTTGGTGAATGACAATTGCCAGGTCTCAATGCCTGGCGATGAATCTCCAGTTTTCATGTTCCAAGCTGGAGACAAAGGGAGAAATCCTCCAATTTTAGAAGGCCCAGCTCTGGACTAGATCAACTAAACAGGGCCAAGAATTGGAAGGGACCTCAAGGGTCATCTAATCCAACCCCCTGCCATGAGATTAACACAATTCAAGCCCGTCTTGAGTGGTGGTTACCAACCTCTGTACTAGGAAACTCTTTGCATATGTTCAGAGGTTATGGCTCAGAGAAACATACTGATGATTTGGAAGCCTATACTCAGCTCTCAAGATATCTGGCTTTAGAAGAGAAGGTTATTCAGCATCCCTTCCAAAGCCAGTGTTATTGCAAAGCAACACCCTTAAGGCACATGTCTTCTCTGGAGTAAACCTTCATCATGCCATACTTTTGGGGGAAGAGGCAGATTTTGCAGGGAAGAATATACCTACAATGCTCCACATTGAGGATGGAGCAAGCTTATTTTCTGATGCTCCAGAGACTAGAACACGGAATAATGGATGCAAGCTACAGGAAAAGAGATTCCACCTCAACATTCGGAGGAATGTCCTGACAGTAACTTTTTTCGCAGAGCTTTAAACCAAGTTTTTGCACGGGATCCATCCTGTGTGATAAACTCCTGAGATTAACACAAGATCTGTGAATGATTTGCTGCTGTTTTTTGCCTGGTTATTCACAGGTTAAGGGCGCTTTAATCACATTTCACCTCGACCGTCATGTGAAAACCATTAACACAATTGAACAACAATAACGGGTTATTAACTGGATAACATCACTTTGAAGAAGATGTCGTGTGAAAACCATTAGCACAATTGCGTGATAATAGCAGGTTGTTCACGGCATAACTTCATTTTGAACACCATGCTGTGTGAAAACTATTAGCACAATTGCACGATAATAGTGGGTTGTTCACCAGATAACGTCGTTTTGAACACGATGTCATGCGAAAACCATTAGCACAATTGCGTGATAACAACAGGTTCTTCACAGGATAACATCGCTCTGAAGATGACGTCGTGCGAAAACCATTAGCGCAGTTGCGCGATAACAACAGGTTACTGATGGGATAATATCACTTTGAAGGTGATGCCGTGTGAAAACCATTAGCGCAATTGTGGGATTATCACGGGTTAATCACTGTTTATACTTCCAATTGTCCCCTGTGTGATAAACATTATTGTGGAAATGGTTCCATGATTCGATGACGATGTGGCCCCAGGGCTCTGAGAAGCCTTCAGCCTTGCCGGATCAGGTGAGTTTGCCTAGGTCCTGGCAGTGGGCAGGGTGGGGACGTGGAATACCTGCTGGCAGTTATAAATAACTGGCGGGAGGGCACAGCACCCTGCCCTTTCCCCTGGCTCCTGGCGCGGCCGGCCAGAGACGACAAAGGCTCCTTTCATGGCCCCACACATGGGCTGCTCCACCAGCCAGAGAGACCAGCCCCACCGCGGCTGCCTCCGTCACTTCCATGACAGATGGGCTCATTGCTCAGGCGGAGAGCTTCCTTCTGGCTCTGGGCAAAGGCCTCACCCAGTTGCCATGAGCAAGAGGGGCAAAAGCCAGCCCTTTCCTCCTCGTTTTATAATTGATACCCTGCCTTTCCCTGTGCAAAAAGTCCAGGGTGCATACAACCCGTATTAAAACGATGTGCCTTGGGAATTAGCTGAGATCGTCCGTCCAATAAAAGAGGAACCCGAACAGCCTCCCCGGCCACCGTCTGAAGCCAAATAAATCTGAGGAACACCAAGACATGACTTTGCTTTTTCTTCCTCCTCCAATTAACAGGCTCTGCAAAAACGAATCGCGGCATGATTTATTTTTCTTTAATAAGGCCCAGACAGGAAATATCTAGAAAGAAATGCAACCCCGGGACATTCCTCAAAAAGACACAGAAGGAGATGAGGAACGGGGGAAAGGCAGAGAACAAGAAGAAGAAGGGAGCATGGTGAATGAGGAAGGACAGACAAGCTAGGCTTGGATGCAGCAGTTTGCTTTTGCCAGAGCCTCCTGGGAAGGGTAGAGTCTGCCCTGTCTTCTCCTGATTGTGCATTATTTATTTCTCCTGTTTATTATTTATTTATTTATTTATGCAGATTAGAGATGATGATGATGATGATGATGATGATGATGATGATGATGATGATGATGATGAT